>NW_026644781.1:0-109201 GCF_030020395.1 Manis pentadactyla
GAGCCTAGCATATATACATCTCTCCGTCCCTCAAAGGAGTCTAGCATCCCTATCTCTCTCTCTCTCTCACACTAGACTAGCATCTCTCTCTCTCTCTCTCTCTCTCTCTCTCTCTCTCTCTCTCTCTCTCTCTCTCTCTCTCTCTCTCTCTCCCTCTAAGGAGCTAAGGAGCGTAGAATCTCCTGGTCTTTCTATCTCTCTCACTTTCTCTCAAAGGAGCCTAGCATCCCTCACTGCCTCACTATCTCTCTGACAGGAGCCTATCATCTCTCTCTCTCTCTCAATGGAGCATAGCATGTATCTCTCTCTCTTTCAAATTAGCCTAGCATCTCTCTCTCTCTCGAAGGAGCCTAGCATCTCTCTCTCTTTGCATATCTCTCTTCCTCTCAAAGAACCTAGATTCTCTCTCCCTCTCTCTCTCAAAGGAGCCTCGCATCTCTTCCTCTCTGTATCTCTTGGTCTATCTATCTCTCTCTCAAGGAAGCCTACCTTCTCTCCCTCTCTCTATCTCAAAGGAATCTAGCATCTCTCTCCTTCTCACTCTCCCTAAGAAGCTAGAATCACACTCTCTCTCTTTCACAGGAGCCTATCATCTCTTTTGATCTCTCTCTCCTTCTCTCTAAGGAGACTAGAATCACTCTTTCTCACTCTCTCTCTCAAAGAAACCTAGCATATCTCTCTCACTCTCTCTCTCTCTTATGAGCCTAGCATCCCAATCTCTCTCTCTCTTTCTCTCTCACTGTCTCACAAATTAGACTACCATTTATCTCTCTCTCTTTCTCTCAAAGTAGCTTAGCATCTATCTCTCTCTCTTTCAAAGGAGCCTAGCATCTCTCTGTTTCTCTCTCTCTCTTTCTCTCAAAGGATACTTGAATCTTTCTCTCTCAGTCTCTCTCTCAAATAAGCCTAGCATATTTCTCTCTCTCTCTCTCTCCCTCTCTCTCTCAAAGCAGCTTCGCATCTCTCTCTATCTCTCAACGGAACCTCACATCTCTCTCTCTCTCCCTCTCTCTCTCTATCTCAAATCTTTGCATCTCTCACTCTGTCTCAATGGAGCCTAGAAACTCCCTATCACTTCCCCTTTCTCTCAAGGAGACTAGTATCCCTCTCTCTCTCTCTCTTTCTCTCTCAAAGGAGCCTATAATCTCTTTCCCTCTGTCTCTCTCTGTCTCTCTCTCTCTCTCTCAATGATGCCTATCATATCTATCTATTTATCTCTCTCTCTCTAAGGGTTCTAGCATCTCTCACATTCTCTCTCTCCCTAAGAAGCCTAGTATCACACTCTCTCTCTTTAAATGAGCCTAGCATCACTCTGTCTATCTCTCTCTCTTTCTCTCAAAGGAGACTAGAATCTCTCTCTAAGAAGGCTAGCATCTCTCACTCTCCCACAATGGAGCCTTGAATCTCTCTCTCTCTCTCTCTCTCTCTCTCTCTCTCTCTCTCTCTCTCTCTCCTTCAAACTAGACTAGCATCTCTCTCTCTCTCTTTCTCTCAGAGGAACTTAGCTTTTCCCTCTCTCTCAACGGAGCCCATCTATTCTCTCTCTCTCCCTCTCTCTCTCTCTCCAAAATCTTTGCATCTCTCTCTCTCAAAAGAGTCTAGAATACTCCTGTCTTTTGGTCTCTCTCTCTTTCTCTCAAATGAGCCCAGCATCCCTCTCTCTCTCTCTCAAATGAGTCTGTCATCTCTCTCTCTGTCTCTCCCTGTCTCTCTCTCTCTCAACGGACCCTAGCATGTATCACTCTCTGTCTCTCCTTCATAAGAGCCTAACATCTCTCTCTCTCTCTCCAAGTTGCCTAATATCCCTCTGTCTCTGTCTATCTCTCTTTCTCTCAAAGGATAGTAGAATCACACTCCCTCTCCCTCTCTTCCAAAGGAGCCTAGCATCTCACTCTCTCTCGGTCTCCCTCGTCTCTCTCTCTCTCAAAGAAACTTAGCATTTCTCTCTTTCTCTCTCTCAAAGGATTCTAGCATCTCTCTCTTTCTTTCTCTCCGTAGGAAGCCTAGCATCACACACTCTCTCTTTCAAAGGAGCCTAGTATCTCTCTAACTCTCACTCTTTCTCTCAAAGGAGACTAGTATCTCTCTCTCTCTTTTTCAAAGGAGACAAGGATCTCTCTCTCTCTCACTCTCCCAAGAGCATATCACCTCTCCCTCCCTCTCTCTCTTTATGGAGTCTAGCATCTCTATCTCTCTCTGTCTCATTGCAGCCTTGCACAACTCCCCTTCCATCTCTCAAAGGAGCATAGCAACTATCTCTCTCTCTCTTTTTCAAAGAATCCAAGAATCTCTCTCTCTATATATATATATATATATAGTGCATATCTTCTCTCCCTCTCCCTCTCTCTCAAAGAGCCTAGAATCTCTCTCTCTCTTTCTCAATGGAGACTAGCATCTCTCTGTCTCTCTTTCAAAGGAGCCTAACATTTCTCTCCTTCTCTCTCTCTCTCTCTAAGGAGTCTAACATCACTCTCTCTCTCTCTGTAATTGGAGCCTATCTCTCTGTCTCTTTTTCTCAAGGGAGACTAGCATCTCTCTATCTCATGCTCTCATTCTCTCTCTCTCCCTCTCAAAGAGCCAAGCATCTCTCTCTCTCTCTAAAAGGAAGCTTCCATCACTCTGTCTCTGTCTCATAGTAGTCTAGCATCTCTCTCTCTAATAGGCTCATAGCATCTCTCTCTGTCTCTCTCTGTCTCTATGTAGCCTAGCATCTCTCCGTCTCTGTAATTCTCTCTTTCTCTGAAAGAAGCCTAGAGTCTCTCCCCCCCCATTCTCAAAGGATTCTAGCGTCTCTCTCTCCTAAGAAGTCTAGAATGACACTGTCTCTCTTTCAAAGGATCCCAGCATCTCTCTGGCTTTCTCACTTTCTCTCAAAGGAGACTAGAATTTCTCTCTCTCACTCTCTCTCAAAGAAGCGTAGCATATTTCTCTCTCTCTGAAAGGAGCCTAGATTCTCTCTCTCTTTCTCTCTCTCTCTCTCTCTCTCTCTCTCTCTCTCTCTCAATCTCTCTCTTTACATCAAAGGAGCTTAGGACCTCTCTCAGACTAGCCAAGCATCTTTATCTCTCTCCCTCTCTCTCTCTCTTTCTCTCTCTCTCTAAAATCTTTGCATCTCTCTCTCTCTCAATGGAGCCTAGAGTCTCCAAGTCTTTCTATCTCTCTCTCGTTCTCTAAAAGGAGCTTAGCATCCCTCACTCTCTCTGTCTCTCTGTCTCAAAGGTGCCTATCATCTCTCTCTCTGTCTCTCTCTCAAAGGAGCCTAGCATGTATGTATCGCTCTCTATTTCTAAGAACCCTAGCATTTCTCTCTAGAAGAAGCCTAGAGTCTCACTGTCTCTGTATATCTCTCTTTGTCTCAAAGGAGCCTGCAATCTCTCTCCCTCTCTGTCACACTCAAATTACCCTAGCATCTCTTTCTCTCTGTCTCTCTCAGTCTCTCTCTCTCAAAGAAGCCTAGCATATCTCTCTTTTTCTCTGTCTCACAATAGATTCTAGCATGTTTCACTTTCTCTCTCTCCCTAAGAAGTGTAGCATTACACTCTCTCTCTTTCAAAGAAGCCTAGCGTATCTCTGTATAATTCGCTCTCATTCTCTCAAATGAGCCTAGCATCTCTCTCTCTCTCTCGAAGGAACCTAGCCTCTCTCTGTCTCTATATATCTCTCTTATTCTCAAAGGAGCCTAGAAACTCTCTACCTCTCTATCTCAAAGGAGCTTAGCATCTCTCTCTCTGTCTCTCTCGTTCTCTCTCTCTCTCTCAAAGAAGCCTAGCATATATCTCTATCTCCCTCTCTCAAACGATTGTAGAATCTTTCTCTTACTCTCTCTCCCTATGTAGCCTAGCATCACACTCTCTCTTTCAAAGGAGCCTAGCATCTCTCTGTCTATCTCTCACTCTTTCTCTCAAAGGACACTAGAATCTCTCCTTCCCAATTTCTCTCTCAAAGAAGCCTAGCATCTCTCTCTCTCTCTCAAAGGAGCCTACCATCCCTCTTTCTCTCTCTCTCTCAAAGTAGAATAGCATCTCTCTCCTTATCTCTCTCTCTCTCAAAGAAGCTCAGCATACCTTTCTCTCTCTCAAAGGAGCCTAGCATATATACATCTCTCCGTCCCTCAAAGGAGTCTAGCATCCCTATCTCTCTCTCTCTCTCACACTAGACTAGCATATCTCTCTCTCTCTCTCTCTCTCTCTCTCTCTCTCTCTCTCTCTCTCTCTCTCTCTCTCTCTCTCTCTCTCCCTCTAAGGAGCTAAGGAGCGTAGAATCTCCTGGTCTTTCTATCTCTCTCACTTTCTCTCAAAGGAGCCTAGCATCCCTCACTGCCTCACTATCTCTCTGACAGGAGCCTATCATCTCTCTCTCTCTCTCAATGGAGCATAGCATGTATCTCTCTCTCTTTCAAATTAGCCTAGCATCTCTCTCTCTCTCGAAGGAGCCTAGCATCTCTCTCTCTTTGCATATCTCTCTTCCTCTCAAAGAACCTAGATTCTCTCTCCCTCTCTCTCTCAAAGGAGCCTCGCATCTCTTCCTCTCTGTATCTCTTGGTCTATCTATCTCTCTCTCAAGGAAGCCTACCTTCTCTCCCTCTCTCTATCTCAAAGGAATCTAGCATCTCTCTCCTTCTCACTCTCCCTAAGAAGCTAGAATCACACTCTCTCTCTTTCACAGGAGCCTATCATCTCTTTTGATCTCTCTCTCCTTCTCTCTAAGGAGACTAGAATCACTCTTTCTCACTCTCTCTCTCAAAGAAACCTAGCATATCTCTCTCACTCTCTCTCTCTCTTATGAGCCTAGCATCCCAATCTCTCTCTCTCTTTCTCTCTCACTGTCTCACAAATTAGACTACCATTTATCTCTCTCTCTTTCTCTCAAAGTAGCTTAGCATCTATCTCTCTCTCTTTCAAAGGAGCCTAGCATCTCTCTGTTTCTCTCTCTCTCTTTCTCTCAAAGGATACTTGAATCTTTCTCTCTCAGTCTCTCTCTCAAATAAGCCTAGCATATTTCTCTCTCTCTCTCTCTCCCTCTCTCTCTCAAAGCAGCTTCGCATCTCTCTCTATCTCTCAACGGAACCTCACATCTCTCTCTCTCTCCCTCTCTCTCTCTATCTCAAATCTTTGCATCTCTCACTCTGTCTCAATGGAGCCTAGAAACTCCCTATCACTTCCCCTTTCTCTCAAGGAGACTAGTATCCCTCTCTCTCTCTCTCTTTCTCTCTCAAAGGAGCCTATAATCTCTTTCCCTCTGTCTCTCTCTGTCTCTCTCTCTCTCTCTCAATGATGCCTATCATATCTATCTATTTATCTCTCTCTCTCTAAGGGTTCTAGCATCTCTCACATTCTCTCTCTCCCTAAGAAGCCTAGTATCACACTCTCTCTCTTTAAATGAGCCTAGCATCACTCTGTCTATCTCTCTCTCTTTCTCTCAAAGGAGACTAGAATCTCTCTCTAAGAAGGCTAGCATCTCTCACTCTCCCACAATGGAGCCCTCTCTCTCTCTCTCTCTCTCTCTCTCTCTCCTCTCTCTCTCTCTCTCCTTCAAACTAGACTAGCATCTCTCTCTCTCTCTTTCTCTCAGAGGAACTTAGCTTTTCCCTCTCTCTCAACGGAGCCCATCTATTCTCTCTCTCTCCCTCTCTCTCTCTCTCCAAAATCTTTGCATCTCTCTCTCTCAAAAGAGTCTAGAATACTCCTGTCTTTTGGTCTCTTCTCCTTTCTCTCAAATGAGCCAGCATCCCTCTCTCTCTCTCTCAAATGAGTCTGTCATCTCTCTCTCTGTCTCTCCCTGTCTCTCTCTCTCTCAACGGACCCTAGCATGTATCACTCTCTGTCTCTCCTTCATAAGAGCCTAACATCTCTCTCTCTCTCTCCAAGTTGCCTAATATCCCTCTGTCTCTGTCTATCTCTCTTTCTCTCAAAGGATAGTAGAATCACACTCCCTCTCCCTCTCTTCCAAAGGAGCCTAGCATCTCACTCTCTCTCGGTCTCCCCTCTTCCTCTCTCTCCTCTCAAAGAAACTTAGCATTTCTCTCTTCTCTCTCTCAAAGGATTTCTAGCAATCTCTCTCTTTCTTTCTCTCCGTAGGAAGCCTAGCATCACACACTCTCTCTTTCAAAGGAGCCTAGTATCTCTCTAACTCTCACTCTTTCTCTCAAAGGAGACTAGTATCTCTCTCTCTCTTTTTCAAAGGAGACAAGGATCTCTCTCTCTCTCATCTCTCCCAAGAGCATATCACCTCTCCCCTCCTCCCTCTCTCTTTATGGAGTCTAGCATCTCTATCTCTCTCTGTCTCATTGCAGCCTTGCACAACTCCCCTTCACATCTCTCAAAGGAGCATAGCAACGTATCTCTCTCTCTCTTTTTCAAAGAATCCAAGAATCTCTCTCTCTATATATTATATATATACTATAGTGCATATCTTCTCTCCCTCTCCCTCTCTCTCAAAGAGCCTAGAATCTCTCTCTCTCTTTCTCAATGGAGACTAGCATCTCTCTGTCTCTCTTTCAAAGGAGGCCCTAACATTTCTCTCCTTCTCTCTCTCTCTCTCTAAGGAGTCTAACATCACTCTCTCTCTCTCTGTAATTGGGAGCATATCTCTCTGTCTCTTTTTCTCAAGGGAGACTAGCATCTCTCTATCTCATGCTCTCATTCTCTCTCTCTCCCTCTCAAAGAGCCAAGCATCTCTCTCTCTCTCTAAAAGAAGCTTCCATCACTCCTGTCTCTGTCTCATAGTAGTCTAGCATCTCTCTCTCTAATAGGCTCATAGCATCTCTCTCTGTCTCTCTCTGTCTCTATGTAGCCTAGCATCTCTCCGTCTCTGTAATTCTCTCTTTCTCTGAAAGAAGCCTAGAGTCTCTCCCCCCCCATTCTCAAAGGATTCTAGCGTCTCTCTCTCCTAAGAAGTCTAGAATGACACTGTCTCTCTTTCAAAGGATCCCAGCATCTCTCTGGCTTTCTCACTTTCTCTCAAAGGAGACTAGAATTTCTCTCTCTCACTCTCTCTCAAAGAAGCGTAGCATATTTCTCTCTCTCTGAAAGGAGCCCTAGATTCTCTCTCTCTTCTCTCCTCTCTCTCTCTCTCTCTCACTCTCTCTCCTCTCTCCTCTCTCTCTCTCTCAATCTCTCTCTTTACATCAAAGGAGCTTAGGACCTCTCTCAGACTAGCCAAGCATCTTTATCTCTCTCCCTCTCTCTCTCTCTTTCTCTCTCTCTCTAAAATCTTTGCATCTCTCTCTCTCTCAATGGAGCCTAGAGTCTCCAAGTCTTTCTATCTCTCTCTCGTTCTCTAAAAGGAGCTTAGCATCCCTCACTCTCTCTGTCTCTCTGTCTCAAAGGTTGCCCTATCATCTCTCTCTCTGTCTCTCTCTCAAAGGAGCCTAGCATGTATGTATCGCTCTCTATTTCTAAGAACCCTAGCATTTCTCTCTAGAAGAAGCCTAGAGTCTCACTGTCTCTGTATATCTCTCTTTGTCTCAAAGGAGCCTGCAATCTCTCTCCCTCTCTGTCACACTCAAATTACCCTAGCATCTCTTTCTCTCTGTCTCTCTCAGTCTCTCTCTCTCAAAGAAGCCTAGCATATCTCTCTTTTTCTCTGTCTCACAATAGATTCTAGCATGTTTCACTTTCTCTCTCTCCCTAAGAAGTGTAGCATTACACTCTCTCTCTTTCAAAGAAGCCTAGCGTATCTCTGTATAATTCGCTCTCATTCTCTCAAATGAGCCTAGCATCTCTCTCTCTCTCTCGAAGGAACCTAGCCTCTCTCTGTCTCTATATATCTCTCTTATTCTCAAAGGAGCCTAGAAACTCTCTACCTCTCTATCTCAAAGGAGCTTAGCATCTCTCTCTCTGTCTCTCTCGTTCTCTCTCTCTCTCTCAAAGAAGCCTAGCATATATCTCTATCTCCCTCTCTCAAACGATTGTAGAATCTTTCTCTTACTCTCTCTCCCTATGTAGCCTAGCATCACACTCTCTCTTTCAAAGGAGCCTAGCATCTCTCTGTCTATCTCTCACTCTTTCTCTCAAAGGACACTAGAATCTCTCCTTCCCAATTTCTCTCTCAAAGAAGCCTAGCATCTCTCTCTCTCTCTCAAAGGAGCCTACCATCCCTCTTTCTCTCTCTCTCTCAAAGTAGAATAGCATCTCTCTCCTTATCTCTCTCTCTCTCAAAGAAGCTCAGCATACCTTTCTCTCTCTCAAAGGAGCCTAGCATATATACATCTCTCCGTCCCTCAAAGGAGTCTAGCATCCCTATCTCTCTCTCTCTCTCACACTAGACTAGCATATCTCTCTCTCTCTCTCTCTCTCTCTCTCTCTCTCTCTCTCTCTCTCCTCTAAGGAGCTAAGGAGCGTAGAATCTCCTGGTCTTTCTATCTCTCTCACTTTCTCTCAAAGGAGCCTAGCATCCCTCACTGCCTCACTATCTCTCTGACAGGAGCCTATCATCTCTCTCTCTCTCTCTCTCTCAATGGAGCATAGCATGTATCTCTCTCTCTTTCAAATTAGCCTAGCATCTCTCTCTCTCTCGAAGGAGCCTAGCATCTCTCTCTCTTTGCATATCTCTCTTCCTCTCAAAGAACCTAGATTCTCTCTCCCTCTCTCTCTCAAAGGAGCCTCGCATCTCTTCCTCTCTGTATCTCTTGGTCTATCTATCTCTCTCTCAAGGAAGCCTACCTTCTCTCCCTCTCTCTATCTCAAAGGAATCTAGCATCTCTCTCCTTCTCACTCTCCCTAAGAAGCTAGAATCACACTCTCTCTCTTTCACAGGAGCCTATCATCTCTTTTGATCTCTCTCTCCTTCTCTCTAAGGAGACTAGAATCACTCTTTCTCACTCTCTCTCTCAAAGAAACCTAGCATATCTCTCTCACTCTCTCTCTCTCTTATGAGCCTAGCATCCCAATCTCTCTCTCTCTTTCTCTCTCACTGTCTCACAAATTAGACTACCATTTATCTCTCTCTCTTTCTCTCAAAGTAGCTTAGCATCTATCTCTCTCTCTTTCAAAGGAGCCTAGCATCTCTCTGTTTCTCTCTCTCTCTTTCTCTCAAAGGATACTTGAATCTTTCTCTCTCAGTCTCTCTCTCAAATAAGCCTAGCATATTTCTCTCTCTCTCTCTCTCCCTCTCTCTCTCAAAGCAGCTTCGCATCTCTCTCTATCTCTCAACGGAACCTCACATCTCTCTCTCTCTCCCTCTCTCTCTCTATCTCAAATCTTTGCATCTCTCACTCTGTCTCAATGGAGCCTAGAAACTCCCTATCACTTCCCCTTTCTCTCAAGGAGACTAGTATCCCTCTCTCTCTCTCTCTTTCTCTCTCAAAGGAGCCTATAATCTCTTTCCCTCTGTCTCTCTCTGTCTCTCTCTCTCTCTCTCAATGATGCCTATCATATCTATCTATTTATCTCTCTCTCTCTAAGGGTTCTAGCATCTCTCACATTCTCTCTCTCCCTAAGAAGCCTAGTATCACACTCTCTCTCTTTAAATGAGCCTAGCATCACTCTGTCTATCTCTCTCTCTTTCTCTCAAAGGAGACTAGAATCTCTCTCTAAGAAGGCTAGCATCTCTCACTCTCCCACAATGGAGCCTTGAATCTCTCTCTCTCTCTCTCTCTCTCTCTCTCTCTCTCTCTCTCTCTCTCTCTCTCTCTCTCTCTCCTTCAAACTAGACTAGCATCTCTCTCTCTCTCTTTCTCTCAGAGGAACTTAGCTTTTCCCTCTCTCTCAACGGAGCCCATCTATTCTCTCTCTCTCCCTCTCTCTCTCTCTCCAAAATCTTTGCATCTCTCTCTCTCAAAAGAGTCTAGAATACTCCTGTCTTTTGGTCTCTCTCTCTTTCTCTCAAATGAGCCCAGCATCCCTCTCTCTCTCTCTCAAATGAGTCTGTCATCTCTCTCTCTGTCTCTCCCTGTCTCTCTCTCTCTCAACGGACCCTAGCATGTATCACTCTCTGTCTCTCCTTCATAAGAGCCTAACATCTCTCTCTCTCTCTCCAAGTTGCCTAATATCCCTCTGTCTCTGTCTATCTCTCTTTCTCTCAAAGGATAGTAGAATCACACTCCCTCTCCCTCTCTTCCAAAGGAGCCTAGCATCTCACTCTCTCTCGGTCTCCCTCTTCTCTCTCTCTCTCAAAGAAACTTAGCATTTCTCTCTTTCTCTCTCTCAAAGGATTCTAGCATCTCTCTCTTTCTTTCTCTCCGTAGGAAGCCTAGCATCACACACTCTCTCTTTCAAAGGAGCCTAGTATCTCTCTAACTCTCACTCTTTCTCTCAAAGGAGACTAGTATCTCTCTCTCTCTTTTTCAAAGGAGACAAGGATCTCTCTCTCTCTCACTCTCCCAAGAGCATATCACCTCTCCCTCCCTCTCTCTCTTTATGGAGTCTAGCATCTCTATCTCTCTCTGTCTCATTGCAGCCTTGCACAACTCCCCTTCCATCTCTCAAAGGAGCATAGCAACTATCTCTCTCTCTCTTTTTCAAAGAATCCAAGAATCTCTCTCTCTATATATATATATATATATATAGTGCATATCTTCTCTCCCTCTCCCTCTCTCTCAAAGAGCCTAGAATCTCTCTCTCTCTTTCTCAATGGAGACTAGCATCTCTCTGTCTCTCTTTCAAAGGAGCCTAACATTTCTCTCCTTCTCTCTCTCTCTCTCTAAGGAGTCTAACATCACTCTCTCTCTCTCTGTAATTGGAGCCTATCTCTCTGTCTCTTTTTCTCAAGGGAGACTAGCATCTCTCTATCTCATGCTCTCATTCTCTCTCTCTCCCTCTCAAAGAGCCAAGCATCTCTCTCTCTCTCTAAAAGGAAGCTTCCATCACTCTGTCTCTGTCTCATAGTAGTCTAGCATCTCTCTCTCTAATAGGCTCATAGCATCTCTCTCTGTCTCTCTCTGTCTCTATGTAGCCTAGCATCTCTCCGTCTCTGTAATTCTCTCTTTCTCTGAAAGAAGCCTAGAGTCTCTCCCCCCCCATTCTCAAAGGATTCTAGCGTCTCTCTCTCCTAAGAAGTCTAGAATGACACTGTCTCTCTTTCAAAGGATCCCAGCATCTCTCTGGCTTTCTCACTTTCTCTCAAAGGAGACTAGAATTTCTCTCTCTCACTCTCTCTCAAAGAAGCGTAGCATATTTCTCTCTCTCTGAAAGGAGCCTAGATTCTCTCTCTCTTTCTCTCTCTCTCTCTCTCTCTCTCTCTCTCTCAATCTCTCTCTTTACATCAAAGGAGCTTAGGACCTCTCTCAGACTAGCCAAGCATCTTTATCTCTCTCCCTCTCTCTCTCTCTTTCTCTCTCTCTCTAAAATCTTTGCATCTCTCTCTCTCTCAATGGAGCCTAGAGTCTCCAAGTCTTTCTATCTCTCTCTCGTTCTCTAAAAGGAGCTTAGCATCCCTCACTCTCTCTGTCTCTCTGTCTCAAAGGTGCCTATCATCTCTCTCTCTGTCTCTCTCTCAAAGGAGCCTAGCATGTATGTATCGCTCTCTATTTCTAAGAACCCTAGCATTTCTCTCTAGAAGAAGCCTAGAGTCTCACTGTCTCTGTATATCTCTCTTTGTCTCAAAGGAGCCTGCAATCTCTCTCCCTCTCTGTCACACTCAAATTACCCTAGCATCTCTTTCTCTCTGTCTCTCTCAGTCTCTCTCTCTCAAAGAAGCCTAGCATATCTCTCTTTTTCTCTGTCTCACAATAGATTCTAGCATGTTTCACTTTCTCTCTCTCCCTAAGAAGTGTAGCATTACACTCTCTCTCTTTCAAAGAAGCCTAGCGTATCTCTGTATAATTCGCTCTCATTCTCTCAAATGAGCCTAGCATCTCTCTCTCTCTCTCGAAGGAACCTAGCCTCTCTCTGTCTCTATATATCTCTCTTATTCTCAAAGGAGCCTAGAAACTCTCTACCTCTCTATCTCAAAGGAGCTTAGCATCTCTCTCTCTGTCTCTCTCGTTCTCTCTCTCTCTCTCAAAGAAGCCTAGCATATATCTCTATCTCCCTCTCTCAAACGATTGTAGAATCTTTCTCTTACTCTCTCTCCCTATGTAGCCTAGCATCACACTCTCTCTTTCAAAGGAGCCTAGCATCTCTCTGTCTATCTCTCACTCTTTCTCTCAAAGGACACTAGAATCTCTCCTTCCCAATTTCTCTCTCAAAGAAGCCTAGCATCTCTCTCTCTCTCTCAAAGGAGCCTACCATCCCTCTTTCTCTCTCTCTCTCAAAGTAGAATAGCATCTCTCTCCTTATCTCTCTCTCTCTCAAAGAAGCTCAGCATACCTTTCTCTCTCTCAAAGGAGCCTAGCATATATACATCTCTCCGTCCCTCAAAGGAGTCTAGCATCCCTATCTCTCTCTCTCTCTCACACTAGACTAGCATATCTCTCTCTCTCTCTCTCTCTCTCTCTCTCTCTCTCTCTCTCTCTCTCTCTCTCTCTCTCTCTCCCTCTAAGGAGCTAAGGAGCGTAGAATCTCCTGGTCTTTCTATCTCTCTCACTTTCTCTCAAAGGAGCCTAGCATCCCTCACTGCCTCACTATCTCTCTGACAGGAGCCTATCATCTCTCTCTCTCTCTCAATGGAGCATAGCATGTATCTCTCTCTCTTTCAAATTAGCCTAGCATCTCTCTCTCTCTCGAAGGAGCCTAGCATCTCTCTCTCTTTGCATATCTCTCTTCCTCTCAAAGAACCTAGATTCTCTCTCCCTCTCTCTCTCAAAGGAGCCTCGCATCTCTTCCTCTCTGTATCTCTTGGTCTATCTATCTCTCTCTCAAGGAAGCCTACCTTCTCTCCCTCTCTCTATCTCAAAGGAATCTAGCATCTCTCTCCTTCTCACTCTCCCTAAGAAGCTAGAATCACACTCTCTCTCTTTCACAGGAGCCTATCATCTCTTTTGATCTCTCTCTCCTTCTCTCTAAGGAGACTAGAATCACTCTTTCTCACTCTCTCTCTCAAAGAAACCTAGCATATCTCTCTCACTCTCTCTCTCTCTTATGAGCCTAGCATCCCAATCTCTCTCTCTCTTTCTCTCTCACTGTCTCACAAATTAGACTACCATTTATCTCTCTCTCTTTCTCTCAAAGTAGCTTAGCATCTATCTCTCTCTCTTTCAAAGGAGCCTAGCATCTCTCTGTTTCTCTCTCTCTCTTTCTCTCAAAGGATACTTGAATCTTTCTCTCTCAGTCTCTCTCTCAAATAAGCCTAGCATATTTCTCTCTCTCTCTCTCTCCCTCTCTCTCTCAAAGCAGCTTCGCATCTCTCTCTATCTCTCAACGGAACCTCACATCTCTCTCTCTCTCCCTCTCTCTCTCTATCTCAAATCTTTGCATCTCTCACTCTGTCTCAATGGAGCCTAGAAACTCCCTATCACTTCCCCTTTCTCTCAAGGAGACTAGTATCCCTCTCTCTCTCTCTCTTTCTCTCTCAAAGGAGCCTATAATCTCTTTCCCTCTGTCTCTCTCTGTCTCTCTCTCTCTCTCTCAATGATGCCTATCATATCTATCTATTTATCTCTCTCTCTCTAAGGGTTCTAGCATCTCTCACATTCTCTCTCTCCCTAAGAAGCCTAGTATCACACTCTCTCTCTTTAAATGAGCCTAGCATCACTCTGTCTATCTCTCTCTCTTTCTCTCAAAGGAGACTAGAATCTCTCTCTAAGAAGGCTAGCATCTCTCACTCTCCCACAATGGAGCCTTGAATCTCTCTCTCTCTCTCTCTCTCTCTCTCTCTCTCTCTCTCTCTCTCTCTCTCTCTCTTCAAACTAGACTAGCATCTCTCTCTCTCTCTTTCTCTCAGAGGAACTTAGCTTTTCCCTCTCTCTCAACGGAGCCCATCTATTCTCTCTCTCTCCCTCTCTCTCTCTCTCCAAAATCTTTGCATCTCTCTCTCTCAAAAGAGTCTAGAATACTCCTGTCTTTTGGTCTCTCTCTCTTTCTCTCAAATGAGCCCAGCATCCCTCTCTCTCTCTCTCAAATGAGTCTGTCATCTCTCTCTCTGTCTCTCCCTGTCTCTCTCTCTCTCAACGGACCCTAGCATGTATCACTCTCTGTCTCTCCTTCATAAGAGCCTAACATCTCTCTCTCTCTCTCCAAGTTGCCTAATATCCCTCTGTCTCTGTCTATCTCTCTTTCTCTCAAAGGATAGTAGAATCACACTCCCTCTCCCTCTCTTCCAAAGGAGCCTAGCATCTCACTCTCTCTCGGTCTCCCTCTTCTCTCTCTCTCTCAAAGAAACTTAGCATTTCTCTCTTTCTCTCTCTCAAAGGATTCTAGCATCTCTCTCTTTCTTTCTCTCCGTAGGAAGCCTAGCATCACACACTCTCTCTTTCAAAGGAGCCTAGTATCTCTCTAACTCTCACTCTTTCTCTCAAAGGAGACTAGTATCTCTCTCTCTCTTTTTCAAAGGAGACAAGGATCTCTCTCTCTCTCACTCTCCCAAGAGCATATCACCTCTCCCTCCCTCTCTCTCTTTATGGAGTCTAGCATCTCTATCTCTCTCTGTCTCATTGCAGCCTTGCACAACTCCCCTTCCATCTCTCAAAGGAGCATAGCAACTATCTCTCTCTCTCTTTTTCAAAGAATCCAAGAATCTCTCTCTCTATATATATATATATATATAGTGCATATCTTCTCTCCCTCTCCCTCTCTCTCAAAGAGCCTAGAATCTCTCTCTCTCTTTCTCAATGGAGACTAGCATCTCTCTGTCTCTCTTTCAAAGGAGCCTAACATTTCTCTCCTTCTCTCTCTCTCTCTCTAAGGAGTCTAACATCACTCTCTCTCTCTCTGTAATTGGAGCCTATCTCTCTGTCTCTTTTTCTCAAGGGAGACTAGCATCTCTCTATCTCATGCTCTCATTCTCTCTCTCTCCCTCTCAAAGAGCCAAGCATCTCTCTCTCTCTCTAAAAGGAAGCTTCCATCACTCTGTCTCTGTCTCATAGTAGTCTAGCATCTCTCTCTCTAATAGGCTCATAGCATCTCTCTCTGTCTCTCTCTGTCTCTATGTAGCCTAGCATCTCTCCGTCTCTGTAATTCTCTCTTTCTCTGAAAGAAGCCTAGAGTCTCTCCCCCCCCATTCTCAAAGGATTCTAGCGTCTCTCTCTCCTAAGAAGTCTAGAATGACACTGTCTCTCTTTCAAAGGATCCCAGCATCTCTCTGGCTTTCTCACTTTCTCTCAAAGGAGACTAGAATTTCTCTCTCTCACTCTCTCTCAAAGAAGCGTAGCATATTTCTCTCTCTCTGAAAGGAGCCTAGATTCTCTCTCTCTTTCTCTCTCTCTCTCTCTCTCTCTCTCTCTCTCTCTCTCAATCTCTCTCTTTACATCAAAGGAGCTTAGGACCTCTCTCAGACTAGCCAAGCATCTTTATCTCTCTCCCTCTCTCTCTCTCTTTCTCTCTCTCTCTAAAATCTTTGCATCTCTCTCTCTCTCAATGGAGCCTAGAGTCTCCAAGTCTTTCTATCTCTCTCTCGTTCTCTAAAAGGAGCTTAGCATCCCTCACTCTCTCTGTCTCTCTGTCTCAAAGGTGCCTATCATCTCTCTCTCTGTCTCTCTCTCAAAGGAGCCTAGCATGTATGTATCGCTCTCTATTTCTAAGAACCCTAGCATTTCTCTCTAGAAGAAGCCTAGAGTCTCACTGTCTCTGTATATCTCTCTTTGTCTCAAAGGAGCCTGCAATCTCTCTCCCTCTCTGTCACACTCAAATTACCCTAGCATCTCTTTCTCTCTGTCTCTCTCAGTCTCTCTCTCTCAAAGAAGCCTAGCATATCTCTCTTTTTCTCTGTCTCACAATAGATTCTAGCATGTTTCACTTTCTCTCTCTCCCTAAGAAGTGTAGCATTACACTCTCTCTCTTTCAAAGAAGCCTAGCGTATCTCTGTATAATTCGCTCTCATTCTCTCAAATGAGCCTAGCATCTCTCTCTCTCTCTCGAAGGAACCTAGCCTCTCTCTGTCTCTATATATCTCTCTTATTCTCAAAGGAGCCTAGAAACTCTCTACCTCTCTATCTCAAAGGAGCTTAGCATCTCTCTCTCTGTCTCTCTCGTTCTCTCTCTCTCTCTCTCAAAGAAGCCTAGCATATATCTCTATCTCCCTCTCTCAAACGATTGTAGAATCTTTCTCTTACTCTCTCTCCCTATGTAGCCTAGCATCACACTCTCTCTTTCAAAGGAGCCTAGCATCTCTCTGTCTATCTCTCACTCTTTCTCTCAAAGGACACTAGAATCTCTCCTTCCCAATTTCTCTCTCAAAGAAGCCTAGCATCTCTCTCTCTCTCTCAAAGGAGCCTACCATCCCTCTTTCTCTCTCTCTCTCAAAGTAGAATAGCATCTCTCTCCTTATCTCTCTCTCTCTCAAAGAAGCTCAGCATACCTTTCTCTCTCTCAAAGGAGCCTAGCATATATACATCTCTCCGTCCCTCAAAGGAGTCTAGCATCCCTATCTCTCTCTCTCTCACACTAGACTAGCATCTCTCTCTCTCTCTCTCTCTCTCTCTCTCTCTCTCTCTCTCTAAGGAGCGTAGAATCTCCTGGTCTTTCTATCTCTCTCACTTTCTCTCAAAGGAGCCTAGCATCCCTCACTGCCTCACTATCTCTCTGACAGGAGCCTATCATCTCTCTCTCTCTCTCAATGGAGCATAGCATGTATCTCTCTCTCTTTCAAATTAGCCTAGCATCTCTCTCTCTCTCGAAGGAGCCTAGCATCTCTCTCTCTTTGCATATCTCTCTTCCTCTCAAAGAACCTAGATTCTCTCTCCCTCTCTCTCTCAAAGGAGCCTCGCATCTCTTCCTCTCTGTATCTCTTGGTCTATCTATCTCTCTCTCAAGGAAGCCTACCTTCTCTCCCTCTCTCTATCTCAAAGGAATCTAGCATCTCTCTCCTTCTCACTCTCCCTAAGAAGCTAGAATCACACTCTCTCTCTTTCACAGGAGCCTATCATCTCTTTTGATCTCTCTCTCCTTCTCTCTAAGGAGACTAGAATCACTCTTTCTCACTCTCTCTCTCAAAGAAACCTAGCATATCTCTCTCACTCTCTCTCTCTCTTATGAGCCTAGCATCCCAATCTCTCTCTCTCTTTCTCTCTCACTGTCTCACAAATTAGACTACCATTTATCTCTCTCTCTTTCTCTCAAAGTAGCTTAGCATCTATCTCTCTCTCTTTCAAAGGAGCCTAGCATCTCTCTGTTTCTCTCTCTCTCTTTCTCTCAAAGGATACTTGAATCTTTCTCTCTCAGTCTCTCTCTCAAATAAGCCTAGCATATTTCTCTCTCTCTCTCTCTCCCTCTCTCTCTCAAAGCAGCTTCGCATCTCTCTCTATCTCTCAACGGAACCTCACATCTCTCTCTCTCTCCCTCTCTCTCTCTATCTCAAATCTTTGCATCTCTCACTCTGTCTCAATGGAGCCTAGAAACTCCCTATCACTTCCCCTTTCTCTCAAGGAGACTAGTATCCCTCTCTCTCTCTCTCTTTCTCTCTCAAAGGAGCCTATAATCTCTTTCCCTCTGTCTCTCTCTGTCTCTCTCTCTCTCTCAATGATGCCTATCATATCTATCTATTTATCTCTCTCTCTCTAAGGGTTCTAGCATCTCTCACATTCTCTCTCTCCCTAAGAAGCCTAGTATCACACTCTCTCTCTTTAAATGAGCCTAGCATCACTCTGTCTATCTCTCTCTCTTTCTCTCAAAGGAGACTAGAATCTCTCTCTAAGAAGGCTAGCATCTCTCACTCTCCCACAATGGAGCCTTGAATCTCTCTCTCTCTCTCTCTCTCTCTCTCTCTCTCTCTCTCTCTCTCTCTCTCTCTCTCCTTCAAACTAGACTAGCATCTCTCTCTCTCTCTTTCTCTCAGAGGAACTTAGCTTTTCCCTCTCTCTCAACGGAGCCCATCTATTCTCTCTCTCTCCCTCTCTCTCTCTCTCCAAAATCTTTGCATCTCTCTCTCTCAAAAGAGTCTAGAATACTCCTGTCTTTTGGTCTCTCTCTCTTTCTCTCAAATGAGCCCAGCATCCCTCTCTCTCTCTCTCAAATGAGTCTGTCATCTCTCTCTCTGTCTCTCCCTGTCTCTCTCTCTCTCAACGGACCCTAGCATGTATCACTCTCTGTCTCTCCTTCATAAGAGCCTAACATCTCTCTCTCTCTCTCCAAGTTGCCTAATATCCCTCTGTCTCTGTCTATCTCTCTTTCTCTCAAAGGATAGTAGAATCACACTCCCTCTCCCTCTCTTCCAAAGGAGCCTAGCATTTCACTCTCTCTCGGTCTCCCTCGTCTCTCTCTCTCTCAAAGAAACTTAGCATTTCTCTCTTTCTCTCTCTCAAAGGATTCTAGCATCTCTCTCTTTCTTTCTCTCCGTAGGAAGCCTAGCATCACACACTCTCTCTTTCAAAGGAGCCTAGTATCTCTCTAACTCTCACTCTTTCTCTCAAAGGAGACTAGTATCTCTCTCTCTCTTTTTCAAAGGAGACAAGGATCTCTCTCTCTCTCACTCTCCCAAGAGCATATCACCTCTCCCTCCCTCTCTCTCTTTATGGAGTCTAGCATCTCTATCTCTCTCTGTCTCATTGCAGCCTTGCACAACTCCCCTTCCATCTCTCAAAGGAGCATAGCAACTATCTCTCTCTCTCTTTTTCAAAGAATCCAAGAATCTCTCTCTATATATATATATATATATATAGTGCATATCTTCTCTCCCTCTCCCTCTCTCTCAAAGAGCCTAGAATCTCTCTCTCTCTTTCTCAATGGAGACTAGCATCTCTCTGTCTCTCTTTCAAAGGAGCCTAACATTTCTCTCCTTCTCTCTCTCTCTCTCTAAGGAGTCTAACATCACTCTCTCTCTCTCTGTAATTGGAGCCTATCTCTCTGTCTCTTTTTCTCAAGGGAGACTAGCATCTCTCTATCTCATGCTCTCATTCTCTCTCTCTCCCTCTCAAAGAGCCAAGCATCTCTCTCTCTCTCTAAAAGGAAGCTTCCATCACTCTGTCTCTGTCTCATAGTAGTCTAGCATCTCTCTCTCTAATAGGCTCATAGCATCTCTCTCTGTCTCTCTCTGTCTCTATGTAGCCTAGCATCTCTCCGTCTCTGTAATTCTCTCTTTCTCTGAAAGAAGCCTAGAGTCTCTCCCCCCCCATTCTCAAAGGATTCTAGCGTCTCTCTCTCCTAAGAAGTCTAGAATGACACTGTCTCTCTTTCAAAGGATCCCAGCATCTCTCTGGCTTTCTCACTTTCTCTCAAAGGAGACTAGAATTTCTCTCTCTCACTCTCTCTCAAAGAAGCGTAGCATATTTCTCTCTCTCTGAAAGGAGCCTAGATTCTCTCTCTCTTTCTCTCTCTCTCTCTCTCTCTCTCTCTCTCTCTCTCAATCTCTCTCTTTACATCAAAGGAGCTTAGGACCTCTCTCAGACTAGCCAAGCATCTTTATCTCTCTCCCTCTCTCTCTCTCTTTCTCTCTCTCTCTAAAATCTTTGCATCTCTCTCTCTCTCAATGGAGCCTAGAGTCTCCAAGTCTTTCTATCTCTCTCTCGTTCTCTAAAAGGAGCTTAGCATCCCTCACTCTCTCTGTCTCTCTGTCTCAAAGGTGCCTATCATCTCTCTCTCTGTCTCTCTCTCAAAGGAGCCTAGCATGTATGTATCGCTCTCTATTTCTAAGAACCCTAGCATTTCTCTCTAGAAGAAGCCTAGAGTCTCACTGTCTCTGTATATCTCTCTTTGTCTCAAAGGAGCCTGCAATCTCTCTCCCTCTCTGTCACACTCAAATTACCCTAGCATCTCTTTCTCTCTGTCTCTCTCAGTCTCTCTCTCTCAAAGAAGCCTAGCATATCTCTCTTTTTCTCTGTCTCACAATAGATTCTAGCATGTTTCACTTTCTCTCTCTCCCTAAGAAGTGTAGCATTACACTCTCTCTCTTTCAAAGAAGCCTAGCGTATCTCTGTATAATTCGCTCTCATTCTCTCAAATGAGCCTAGCATCTCTCTCTCTCTCTCGAAGGAACCTAGCCTCTCTCTGTCTCTATATATCTCTCTTATTCTCAAAGGAGCCTAGAAACTCTCTACCTCTCTATCTCAAAGGAGCTTAGCATCTCTCTCTCTGTCTCTCTCGTTCTCTCTCTCTCTCTCAAAGAAGCCTAGCATATATCTCTATCTCCCTCTCTCAAACGATTGTAGAATCTTTCTCTTACTCTCTCTCCCTATGTAGCCTAGCATCACACTCTCTCTTTCAAAGGAGCCTAGCATCTCTCTGTCTATCTCTCACTCTTTCTCTCAAAGGACACTAGAATCTCTCCTTCCCAATTTCTCTCTCAAAGAAGCCTAGCATCTCTCTCTCTCTCTCAAAGGAGCCTACCATCCCTCTTTCTCTCTCTCTCTCAAAGTAGAATAGCATCTCTCTCCTTATCTCTCTCTCTCTCAAAGAAGCTCAGCATACCTTTCTCTCTCTCAAAGGAGCCTAGCATATATACATCTCTCCGTCCCTCAAAGGAGTCTAGCATCCCTATCTCTCTCTCTCTCACACTAGACTAGCATCTCTCTCTCTCTCTCTCTCTCTCTCTCTCTCTCTCTCTCTCTCTCTCTAAGGAGCGTAGAATCTCCTGGTCTTTCTATCTCTCTCACTTTCTCTCAAAGGAGCCTAGCATCCCTCACTGCCTCACTATCTCTCTGACAGGAGCCTATCATCTCTCTCTCTCTCTCAATGGAGCATAGCATGTATCTCTCTCTCTTTCAAATTAGCCTAGCATCTCTCTCTCTCTCGAAGGAGCCTAGCATCTCTCTCTCTTTGCATATCTCTCTTCCTCTCAAAGAACCTAGATTCTCTCTCCCTCTCTCTCTCAAAGGAGCCTCGCATCTCTTCCTCTCTGTATCTCTTGGTCTATCTATCTCTCTCTCAAGGAAGCCTACCTTCTCTCCCTCTCTCTATCTCAAAGGAATCTAGCATCTCTCTCCTTCTCACTCTCCCTAAGAAGCTAGAATCACACTCTCTCTCTTTCACAGGAGCCTATCATCTCTTTTGATCTCTCTCTCCTTCTCTCTAAGGAGACTAGAATCACTCTTTCTCACTCTCTCTCTCAAAGAAACCTAGCATATCTCTCTCACTCTCTCTCTCTCTTATGAGCCTAGCATCCCAATCTCTCTCTCTCTTTCTCTCTCACTGTCTCACAAATTAGACTACCATTTATCTCTCTCTCTTTCTCTCAAAGTAGCTTAGCATCTATCTCTCTCTCTTTCAAAGGAGCCTAGCATCTCTCTGTTTCTCTCTCTCTCTTTCTCTCAAAGGATACTTGAATCTTTCTCTCTCAGTCTCTCTCTCAAATAAGCCTAGCATATTTCTCTCTCTCTCTCTCTCCCTCTCTCTCTCAAAGCAGCTTCGCATCTCTCTCTATCTCTCAACGGAACCTCACATCTCTCTCTCTCTCCCTCTCTCTCTCTATCTCAAATCTTTGCATCTCTCACTCTGTCTCAATGGAGCCTAGAAACTCCCTATCACTTCCCCTTTCTCTCAAGGAGACTAGTATCCCTCTCTCTCTCTCTCTTTCTCTCTCAAAGGAGCCTATAATCTCTTTCCCTCTGTCTCTCTCTGTCTCTCTCTCTCTCTCAATGATGCCTATCATATCTATCTATTTATCTCTCTCTCTCTAAGGGTTCTAGCATCTCTCACATTCTCTCTCTCCCTAAGAAGCCTAGTATCACACTCTCTCTCTTTAAATGAGCCTAGCATCACTCTGTCTATCTCTCTCTCTTTCTCTCAAAGGAGACTAGAATCTCTCTCTAAGAAGGCTAGCATCTCTCACTCTCCCACAATGGAGCCTTGAATCTCTCTCTCTCTCTCTCTCTCTCTCTCTCTCTCTCTCTCTCTCTCTCTCTCCTTCAAACTAGACTAGCATCTCTCTCTCTCTCTTTCTCTCAGAGGAACTTAGCTTTTCCCTCTCTCTCAACGGAGCCCATCTATTCTCTCTCTCTCCCTCTCTCTCTCTCTCCAAAATCTTTGCATCTCTCTCTCTCAAAAGAGTCTAGAATACTCCTGTCTTTTGGTCTCTCTCTCTTTCTCTCAAATGAGCCCAGCATCCCTCTCTCTCTCTCTCAAATGAGTCTGTCATCTCTCTCTCTGTCTCTCCCTGTCTCTCTCTCTCTCAACGGACCCTAGCATGTATCACTCTCTGTCTCTCCTTCATAAGAGCCTAACATCTCTCTCTCTCTCTCCAAGTTGCCTAATATCCCTCTGTCTCTGTCTATCTCTCTTTCTCTCAAAGGATAGTAGAATCACACTCCCTCTCCCTCTCTTCCAAAGGAGCCTAGCATCTCACTCTCTCTCGGTCTCCCTCGTCTCTCTCTCTCTCAAAGAAACTTAGCATTTCTCTCTTTCTCTCTCTCAAAGGATTCTAGCATCTCTCTCTTTCTTTCTCTCCGTAGGAAGCCTAGCATCACACACTCTCTCTTTCAAAGGAGCCTAGTATCTCTCTAACTCTCACTCTTTCTCTCAAAGGAGACTAGTATCTCTCTCTCTCTTTTTCAAAGGAGACAAGGATCTCTCTCTCTCTCACTCTCCCAAGAGCATATCACCTCTCCCTCCCTCTCTCTCTTTATGGAGTCTAGCATCTCTATCTCTCTCTGTCTCATTGCAGCCTTGCACAACTCCCCTTCCATCTCTCAAAGGAGCATAGCAACTATCTCTCTCTCTCTTTTTCAAAGAATCCAAGAATCTCTCTCTCTCTATATATATATATATATAGTGCATATCTTCTCTCCCTCTCCCTCTCTCTCAAAGAGCCTAGAATCTCTCTCTCTCTTTCTCAATGGAGACTAGCATCTCTCTGTCTCTCTTTCAAAGGAGCCTAACATTTCTCTCCTTCTCTCTCTCTCTCTCTAAGGAGTCTAACATCACTCTCTCTCTCTCTGTAATTGGAGCCTATCTCTCTGTCTCTTTTTCTCAAGGGAGACTAGCATCTCTCTATCTCATGCTCTCATTCTCTCTCTCTCCCTCTCAAAGAGCCAAGCATCTCTCTCTCTCTCTAAAAGGAAGCTTCCATCACTCTGTCTCTGTCTCATAGTAGTCTAGCATCTCTCTCTCTAATAGGCTCATAGCATCTCTCTCTGTCTCTCTCTGTCTCTATGTAGCCTAGCATCTCTCCGTCTCTGTAATTCTCTCTTTCTCTGAAAGAAGCCTAGAGTCTCTCCCCCCCCATTCTCAAAGGATTCTAGCGTCTCTCTCTCCTAAGAAGTCTAGAATGACACTGTCTCTCTTTCAAAGGATCCCAGCATCTCTCTGGCTTTCTCACTTTCTCTCAAAGGAGACTAGAATTTCTCTCTCTCACTCTCTCTCAAAGAAGCGTAGCATATTTCTCTCTCTCTGAAAGGAGCCTAGATTCTCTCTCTCTTTCTCTCTCTCTCTCTCTCTCTCTCTCTCTCTCTCTCAATCTCTCTCTTTACATCAAAGGAGCTTAGGACCTCTCTCAGACTAGCCAAGCATCTTTATCTCTCTCCCTCTCTCTCTCTCTTTCTCTCTCTCTCTAAAATCTTTGCATCTCTCTCTCTCTCAATGGAGCCTAGAGTCTCCAAGTCTTTCTATCTCTCTCTCGTTCTCTAAAAGGAGCTTAGCATCCCTCACTCTCTCTGTCTCTCTGTCTCAAAGGTGCCTATCATCTCTCTCTCTGTCTCTCTCTCAAAGGAGCCTAGCATGTATGTATCGCTCTCTATTTCTAAGAACCCTAGCATTTCTCTCTAGAAGAAGCCTAGAGTCTCACTGTCTCTGTATATCTCTCTTTGTCTCAAAGGAGCCTGCAATCTCTCTCCCTCTCTGTCACACTCAAATTACCCTAGCATCTCTTTCTCTCTGTCTCTCTCAGTCTCTCTCTCTCAAAGAAGCCTAGCATATCTCTCTTTTTCTCTGTCTCACAATAGATTCTAGCATGTTTCACTTTCTCTCTCTCCCTAAGAAGTGTAGCATTACACTCTCTCTCTTTCAAAGAAGCCTAGCGTATCTCTGTATAATTCGCTCTCATTCTCTCAAATGAGCCTAGCATCTCTCTCTCTCTCTCGAAGGAACCTAGCCTCTCTCTGTCTCTATATATCTCTCTTATTCTCAAAGGAGCCTAGAAACTCTCTACCTCTCTATCTCAAAGGAGCTTAGCATCTCTCTCTCTGTCTCTCTCGTTCTCTCTCTCTCTCTCAAAGAAGCCTAGCATATATCTCTATCTCCCTCTCTCAAACGATTGTAGAATCTTTCTCTTACTCTCTCTCCCTATGTAGCCTAGCATCACACTCTCTCTTTCAAAGGAGCCTAGCATCTCTCTGTCTATCTCTCACTCTTTCTCTCAAAGGACACTAGAATCTCTCCTTCCCAATTTCTCTCTCAAAGAAGCCTAGCATCTCTCTCTCTCTCTCAAAGGAGCCTACCATCCCTCTTTCTCTCTCTCTCTCAAAGTAGAATAGCATCTCTCTCCTTATCTCTCTCTCTCTCAAAGAAGCTCAGCATACCTTTCTCTCTCTCAAAGGAGCCTAGCATATATACATGTCTCCGTCCCTCAAAGGAGTCTAGCATCCCTATCTCTCTCTCTCTCACACTAGACTAGCATCTCTCTCTCTCTCTCTCTCTCTCTCTCTCTCTCTCTCTCTCTCTCTCTCTCTCTCTAAGGAGCGTAGAATCTCCTGGTCTTTCTATCTCTCTCACTTTCTCTCAAAGGAGCCTAGCATCCCTCACTGCCTCACTATCTCTCTGACAGGAGCCTATCATCTCTCTCTCTCTCTCAATGGAGCATAGCATGTATCTCTCTCTCTTTCAAATTAGCCTAGCATCTCTCTCTCTCTCGAAGGAGCCTAGCATCTCTCTCTCTTTGCATATCTCTCTTCCTCTCAAAGAACCTAGATTCTCTCTCCCTCTCTCTCTCAAAGGAGCCTCGCATCTCTTCCTCTCTGTATCTCTTGGTCTATCTATCTCTCTCTCAAGGAAGCCTACCTTCTCTCCCTCTCTCTATCTCAAAGGAATCTAGCATCTCTCTCCTTCTCACTCTCCCTAAGAAGCTAGAATCACACTCTCTCTCTTTCACAGGAGCCTATCATCTCTTTTGATCTCTCTCTCCTTCTCTCTAAGGAGACTAGAATCACTCTTTCTCACTCTCTCTCTCAAAGAAACCTAGCATATCTCTCTCACTCTCTCTCTCTCTTATGAGCCTAGCATCCCAATCTCTCTCTCTCTTTCTCTCTCACTGTCTCACAAATTAGACTACCATTTATCTCTCTCTCTTTCTCTCAAAGTAGCTTAGCATCTATCTCTCTCTCTTTCAAAGGAGCCTAGCATCTCTCTGTTTCTCTCTCTCTCTCTTTCTCTCAAAGGATACTTGAATCTTTCTCTCTCAGTCTCTCTCTCAAATAAGCCTAGCATATTTCTCTCTCTCTCTCTCTCCCTCTCTCTCTCAAAGCAGCTTCGCATCTCTCTCTATCTCTCAACGGAACCTCACATCTCTCTCTCTCTCCCTCTCTCTCTCTATCTCAAATCTTTGCATCTCTCACTCTGTCTCAATGGAGCCTAGAAACTCCCTATCACTTCCCCTTTCTCTCAAGGAGACTAGTATCCCTCTCTCTCTCTCTCTTTCTCTCTCAAAGGAGCCTATAATCTCTTTCCCTCTGTCTCTCTCTGTCTCTCTCTCTCTCACAATGATGCCTATCATATCTATCTATTTATCTCTCTCTCTCTAAGGGTTCTAGCATCTCTCACATTCTCTCTCTCCCTAAGAAGCCTAGTATCACACTCTCTCTCTTTAAATGAGCCTAGCATCACTCTGTCTATCTCTCTCTCTTTCTCTCAAAGGAGACTAGAATCTCTCTCTGTCACTCTCTCTCTAAGAAGGCTAGCATCTCTCACTCTCCCACAATGGAGCCTTGAATCACTCTCTCTCTCTCTCTCTCTCTCTCTCTCTCTCTCTCTCTCTCTCTCTCTCTCTCCTTCAAACTAGACTAGCATCTCTCTCTCTCTCTTTCTCTCAGAGGAACTTAGCTTTTCCCTCTCTCTCAACGGAGCCCATCTATTCTCTCTCTCTCCCTCTCTCTCTCTCTCCAAAATCTTTGCATCTCTCTCTCTCAAAAGAGTCTAGAATACTCCTGTCTTTTGGTCTCTCTCTCTTTCTCTCAAATGAGCCCAGCATCCCTCTCTCTCTCTCTCAAATGAGTCTGTCATCTCTCTCTCTGTCTCTCCCTGTCTCTCTCTCTCTCAACGGACCCTAGCATGTATCACTCTCTGTCTCTCCTTCATAAGAGCCTAACATCTCTCTCTCTCTCTCCAAGTTGCCTAATATCCCTCTGTCTCTGTCTATCTCTCTTTCTCTCAAAGGATAGTAGAATCACACTCCCTCTCCCTCTCTTCCAAAGGAGCCTAGCATCTCACTCTCTCTCGGTCTCCCTCGTCTCTCTCTCTCTCAAAGAAACTTAGCATTTCTCTCTTTCTCTCTCTCAAAGGATTCTAGCATCTCTCTCTTTCTTTCTCTCCGTAGGAAGCCTAGCATCACACACTCTCTCTTTCAAAGGAGCCTAGTATCTCTCTAACTCTCACTCTTTCTCTCAAAGGAGACTAGTATCTCTCTCTCTCTTTTTCAAAGGAGACAAGGATCTCTCTCTCTCTCACTCTCCCAAGAGCATATCACCTCTCCCTCCCTCTCTCTCTTTATGGAGTCTAGCATCTCTATCTCTCTCTGTCTCATTGCAGCCTTGCACAACTCCCCTTCCATCTCTCAAAGGAGCATAGCAACTATCTCTCTCTCTCTTTTTCAAAGAATCCAAGAATCTCTCTCTCTCTATATATATATATATAGTGCATATCTTCTCTCCCTCTCCCTCTCTCTCAAAGAGCCTAGAATCTCTCTCTCTCTTTCTCAATGGAGACTAGCATCTCTCTGTCTCTCTTTCAAAGGAGCCTAACATTTCTCTCCTTCTCTCTCTCTCTCTCTAAGGAGTCTAACATCACTCTCTCTCTCTCTGTAATTGGAGCCTATCTCTCTGTCTCTTTTTCTCAAGGGAGACTAGCATCTCTCTATCTCATGCTCTCATTCTCTCTCTCTCCCTCTCAAAGAGCCAAGCATCTCTCTCTCTCTCTAAAAGGAAGCTTCCATCACTCTGTCTCTGTCTCATAGTAGTCTAGCATCTCTCTCTCTAATAGGCTCATAGCATCTCTCTCTGTCTCTCTCTGTCTCTATGTAGCCTAGCATCTCTCCGTCTCTGTAATTCTCTCTTTCTCTGAAAGAAGCCTAGAGTCTCTCCCCCCCCCATTCTCAAAGGATTCTAGCGTCTCTCTCTCCTAAGAAGTCTAGAATGACACTGTCTCTCTTTCAAAGGATCCCAGCATCTCTCTGGCTTTCTCACTTTCTCTCAAAGGAGACTAGAATTTCTCTCTCTCACTCTCTCTCAAAGAAGCGTAGCATATTTCTCTCTCTCTGAAAGGAGCCTAGATTCTCTCTCTCTCTCTCTCTCTCTCTCTCTCTCTCTCTCTCTCTCTCTCTCTCTCTCTTTACATCAAAGGAGCTTAGGACCTCTCTCAGACTAGCCAAGCATCTTTATCTCTCTCCCTCTCTCTCTCTCTTTCTCTCTCTCTCTAAAATCTTTGCATCTCTCTCTCTCTCAATGGAGCCTAGAGTCTCCAAGTCTTTCTATCTCTCTCTCGTTCTCTAAAAGGAGCTTAGCATCCCTCACTCTCTCTGTCTCTCTGTCTCAAAGGTGCCTATCATCTCTCTCTCTGTCTCTCTCTCAAAGGAGCCTAGCATGTATGTATCGCTCTCTATTTCTAAGAACCCTAGCATTTCTCTCTAGAAGAAGCCTAGAGTCTCACTGTCTCTGTATATCTCTCTTTGTCTCAAAGGAGCCTGCAATCTCTCTCCCTCTCTGTCACACTCAAATTACCCTAGCATCTCTTTCTCTCTGTCTCTCTCAGTCTCTCTCTCTCAAAGAAGCCTAGCATATCTCTCTTTTTCTCTGTCTCACAATAGATTCTAGCATGTTTCACTTTCTCTCTCTCCCTAAGAAGTGTAGCATTACACTCTCTCTCTTTCAAAGAAGCCTAGCGTATCTCTGTATAATTCGCTCTCATTCTCTCAAATGAGCCTAGCATCTCTCTCTCTCTCTCGAAGGAACCTAGCCTCTCTCTGTCTCTATATATCTCTCTTATTCTCAAAGGAGCCTAGAAACTCTCTACCTCTCTATCTCAAAGGAGCTTAGCATCTCTCTCTCTGTCTCTCTCGTTCTCTCTCTCTCTCTCAAAGAAGCCTAGCATATATCTCTATCTCCCTCTCTCAAACGATTGTAGAATCTTTCTCTTACTCTCTCTCCCTATGTAGCCTAGCATCACACTCTCTCTTTCAAAGGAGCCTAGCATCTCTCTGTCTATCTCTCACTCTTTCTCTCAAAGGACACTAGAATCTCTCCTTCCCAATTTCTCTCTCAAAGAAGCCTAGCATCTCTCTCTCTCTCTCAAAGGAGCCTACCATCCCTCTTTCTCTCTCTCTCTCAAAGTAGAATAGCATCTCTCTCCTTATCTCTCTCTCTCTCAAAGAAGCTCAGCATACCTTTCTCTCTCTCAAAGGAGCCTAGCATATATACATGTCTCCGTCCCTCAAAGGAGTCTAGCATCCCTATCTCTCTCTCTCTCACACTAGACTAGCATCTCTCTCTCTCTCTCTCTCTCTCTCTCTCTCTCTCTCTCTCTAAGGAGCGTAGAATCTCCTGGTCTTTCTATCTCTCTCACTTTCTCTCAAAGGAGCCTAGCATCCCTCACTGCCTCACTATCTCTCTGACAGGAGCCTATCATCTCTCTCTCTCTCTCAATGGAGCATAGCATGTATCTCTCTCTCTTTCAAATTAGCCTAGCATCTCTCTCTCTCTCGAAGGAGCCTAGCATCTCTCTCTCTTTGCATATCTCTCTTCCTCTCAAAGAACCTAGATTCTCTCTCCCTCTCTCTCTCAAAGGAGCCTCGCATCTCTTCCTCTCTGTATCTCTTGGTCTATCTATCTCTCTCTCAAGGAAGCCTACCTTCTCTCCCTCTCTCTATCTCAAAGGAATCTAGCATCTCTCTCCTTCTCACTCTCCCTAAGAAGCTAGAATCACACTCTCTCTCTTTCACAGGAGCCTATCATCTCTTTTGATCTCTCTCTCCTTCTCTCTAAGGAGACTAGAATCACTCTTTCTCACTCTCTCTCTCAAAGAAACCTAGCATATCTCTCTCACTCTCTCTCTCTCTTATGAGCCTAGCATCCCAATCTCTCTCTCTCTTTCTCTCTCACTGTCTCACAAATTAGACTACCATTTATCTCTCTCTCTTTCTCTCAAAGTAGCTTAGCATCTATCTCTCTCTCTTTCAAAGGAGCCTAGCATCTCTCTGTTTCTCTCTCTCTCTCTTTCTCTCAAAGGATACTTGAATCTTTCTCTCTCAGTCTCTCTCTCAAATAAGCCTAGCATATTTCTCTCTCTCTCTCTCTCCCTCTCTCTCTCAAAGCAGCTTCGCATCTCTCTCTATCTCTCAACGGAACCTCACATCTCTCTCTCTCTCCCTCTCTCTCTCTATCTCAAATCTTTGCATCTCTCACTCTGTCTCAATGGAGCCTAGAAACTCCCTATCACTTCCCCTTTCTCTCAAGGAGACTAGTATCCCTCTCTCTCTCTCTCTTTCTCTCTCAAAGGAGCCTATAATCTCTTTCCCTCTGTCTCTCTCTGTCTCTCTCTCTCTCACAATGATGCCTATCATATCTATCTATTTATCTCTCTCTCTCTAAGGGTTCTAGCATCTCTCACATTCTCTCTCTCCCTAAGAAGCCTAGTATCACACTCTCTCTCTTTAAATGAGCCTAGCATCACTCTGTCTATCTCTCTCTCTTTCTCTCAAAGGAGACTAGAATCTCTCTCTGTCACTCTCTCTCTAAGAAGGCTAGCATCTCTCACTCTCCCACAATGGAGCCTTGAATCACTCTCTCTCTCTCTCTCTCTCTCTCTCTCTCTCCTTCAAACTAGACTAGCATCTCTCTCTCTCTCTTTCTCTCAGAGGAACTTAGCTTTTCCCTCTCTCTCAACGGAGCCCATCTATTCTCTCTCTCTCCCTCTCTCTCTCTCTCAAAAATCTTTGCATCTCTCTCTCTCAAAAGAGTCTAGAATACTCCTGTCTTTTGGTCTCTCTCTCTTTCTCTCAAATGAGCCCAGCATCCCTCTCTCTCTCTCTCAAATGAGTCTGTCATCTCTCTCTCTGTCTCTCCCTGTCTCTCTCTCTCTCAACGGACCCTAGCATGTATCACTCTCTGTCTCTCCTTCATAAGAGCCTAACATCTCTCTCTCTCTCTCCAAGTTGCCTAATATCCCTCTGTCTCTGTCTATCTCTCTTTCTCTCAAAGGATAGTAGAATCACACTCCCTCTCCCTCTCTTCCAAAGGAGCCTAGCATCTCACTCTCTCTCGGTCTCCCTCGTCTCTCTCTCTCTCAAAGAAACTTAGCATTTCTCTCTTTCTCTCTCTCAAAGGATTCTAGCATCTCTCTCTTTCTTTCTCTCCGTAGGAAGCCTAGCATCACACACTCTCTCTTTCAAAGGAGCCTAGTATCTCTCTAACTCTCACTCTTTCTCTCAAAGGAGACTAGTATCTCTCTCTCTCTTTTTCAAAGGAGACAAGGATCTCTCTCTCTCTCACTCTCCCAAGAGCATATCACCTCTCCCTCCCTCTCTCTCTTTATGGAGTCTAGCATCTCTATCTCTCTCTGTCTCATTGCAGCCTTGCACAACTCCCCTTCCATCTCTCAAAGGAGCATAGCAACTATCTCTCTCTCTCTTTTTCAAAGAATCCAAGAATCTCTCTCTCTATATATATATATATAGTGCATATCTTCTCTCCCTCTCCCTCTCTCTCAAAGAGCCTAGAATCTCTCTCTCTCTTTCTCAATGGAGACTAGCATCTCTCTGTCTCTCTTTCAAAGGAGCCTAACATTTCTCTCCTTCTCTCTCTCTCTCTCTAAGGAGTCTAACATCACTCTCTCTCTCTCTGTAATTGGAGCCTATCTCTCTGTCTCTTTTTCTCAAGGGAGACTAGCATCTCTCTATCTCATGCTCTCATTCTCTCTCTCTCCCTCTCAAAGAGCCTAGCATCTCTCTCTCTCTCTAAAAGGAAGCTTCCATCACTCTGTCTCTGTCTCATAGTAGTCTAGCATCTCTCTCTCTAATAGGCTCATAGCATCTCTCTCTGTCTCTCTCTGTCTCTATGTAGCCTAGCATCTCTCCGTCTCTGTAATTCTCTCTTTCTCTGAAAGAAACCTAGAGTCTCTCCCCCCCCATCTCAAAGGATTCTAGCGTCTCTCTCTCCTAAAAAGTCTAGCATCACACTGTCTCTCTTTCAAAGGATCCCAGCATCTCTCTGGCTTTCTCACTTTCTCTCAAAGGAGACTAGAATTTCTCTCTCTCACTCTCTCTCAAAGAAGCGTAGCATATTTCTCTCTCTCTGAAAGGAGCCTAGATTCTCTCTCTCTCTCTCTCTCTCTCTCTCTCTCTCTCTCTCTCTCTCAATCTCTCTTTACCTCAAAGAAGCTTAGGACCTCTCTCAGACTAGCCAAGCATCTTTATCTCTCTCCCTCTCTCTCTCTCTTTCTCTCTCTCTCTAAAATCTTTGCATCTCTCTCTCTCTCAATGGAGCCTAGAGTCTCCAAGTCTTTCTATCTCTCTCTCGTTCTCTAAAAGGAGCTTAGCATCCCTCACTCTCTCTGTCTCTCTGTCTCAAAGGTGCCTATCATCTCTCTCTCTGTCTCTCTCTCAAAGGAGCCTAGCATGTATGTATCGCTCTCTATTTCTAAGAACCCTAGCATTTCTCTCTAGAAGAAGCCTAGAGTCTCACTGTCTCTGTATATCTCTCTTTGTCTCAAAGGAGCCTGCAATCTCTCTCCCTCTCTGTCACACTCAAATTACCCTAGCATCTCTTTCTCTCTGTCTCTCTCAGTCTCTCTCTCTCAAAGAAGCCTAGCATATCTCTCTTTTTCTCTGTCTCACAATAGATTCTAGCATGTTTCACTTTCTCTCTCTCCCTAAGAAGTGTAGCATTACACTCTCTCTCTTTCAAAGAAGCCTAGCGTATCTCTGTATAATTCGCTCTCATTCTCTCAAATGAGCCTAGCATCTCTCTCTCTCTCTCGAAGGAACCTAGCCTCTCTCTGTCTCTATATATCTCTCTTATTCTCAAAGGAGCCTAGAAACTCTCTACCTCTCTATCTCAAAGGAGCTTAGCATCTCTCTCTCTGTCTCTCTCGTTCTCTCTCTCTCTCTCAAAGAAGCCTAGCATATATCTCTATCTCCCTCTCTCAAACGATTGTAGAATCTTTCTCTTACTCTCTCTCCCTATGTAGCCTAGCATCACACTCTCTCTTTCAAAGGAGCCTAGCATCTCTCTGTCTATCTCTCACTCTTTCTCTCAAAGGACACTAGAATCTCTCCTTCCCAATTTCTCTCTCAAAGAAGCCTAGCATCTCTCTCTCTCTCTCAAAGGAGCCTACCATCCCTCTTTCTCTCTCTCTCTCAAAGTAGAATAGCATCTCTCTCCTTATCTCTCTCTCTCTCAAAGAAGCTCAGCATACCTTTCTCTCTCTCAAAGGAGCCTAGCATATATACATGTCTCCGTCCCTCAAAGGAGTCTAGCATCCCTATCTCTCTCTCTCTCACACTAGACTAGCATCTCTCTCTCTCTCTCTCTCTCTCTCTCTCTCTCTCTAAGGAGCGTAGAATCTCCTGGTCTTTCTATCTCTCTCACTTTCTCTCAAAGGAGCCTAGCATCCCTCACTGCCTCACTATCTCTCTGACAGGAGCCTATCATCTCTCTCTCTCTCTCAATGGAGCATAGCATGTATCTCTCTCTCTTTCAAATTAGCCTAGCATCTCTCTCTCTCTCGAAGGAGCCTAGCATCTCTCTCTCTTTGCATATCTCTCTTCCTCTCAAAGAACCTAGATTCTCTCTCCCTCTCTCTCTCAAAGGAGCCTCGCATCTCTTCCTCTCTGTATCTCTTGGTCTATCTATCTCTCTCTCAAGGAAGCCTACCTTCTCTCCCTCTCTCTATCTCAAAGGAATCTAGCATCTCTCTCCTTCTCACTCTCCCTAAGAAGCTAGAATCACACTCTCTCTCTTTCACAGGAGCCTATCATCTCTTTTGATCTCTCTCTCCTTCTCTCTAAGGAGACTAGAATCACTCTTTCTCACTCTCTCTCTCAAAGAAACCTAGCATATCTCTCTCACTCTCTCTCTCTCTTATGAGCCTAGCATCCCAATCTCTCTCTCTCTTTCTCTCTCACTGTCTCACAAATTAGACTACCATTTATCTCTCTCTCTTTCTCTCAAAGTAGCTTAGCATCTATCTCTCTCTCTTTCAAAGGAGCCTAGCATCTCTCTGTTTCTCTCTCTCTCTCTTTCTCTCAAAGGATACTTGAATCTTTCTCTCTCAGTCTCTCTCTCAAATAAGCCTAGCATATTTCTCTCTCTCTCTCTCTCCCTCTCTCTCTCAAAGCAGCTTCGCATCTCTCTCTATCTCTCAACGGAACCTCACATCTCTCTCTCTCTCCCTCTCTCTCTCTATCTCAAATCTTTGCATCTCTCACTCTGTCTCAATGGAGCCTAGAAACTCCCTATCACTTCCCCTTTCTCTCAAGGAGACTAGTATCCCTCTCTCTCTCTCTCTTTCTCTCTCAAAGGAGCCTATAATCTCTTTCCCTCTGTCTCTCTCTGTCTCTCTCTCTCTCACAATGATGCCTATCATATCTATCTATTTATCTCTCTCTCTCTAAGGGTTCTAGCATCTCTCACATTCTCTCTCTCCCTAAGAAGCCTAGTATCACACTCTCTCTCTTTAAATGAGCCTAGCATCACTCTGTCTATCTCTCTCTCTTTCTCTCAAAGGAGACTAGAATCTCTCTCTGTCACTCTCTCTCTAAGAAGGCTAGCATCTCTCACTCTCCCACAATGGAGCCTTGAATCACTCTCTCTCTCTCTCTCTCTCTCTCTCTCTCTCCTTCAAACTAGACTAGCATCTCTCTCTCTCTCTTTCTCTCAGAGGAACTTAGCTTTTCCCTCTCTCTCAACGGAGCCCATCTATTCTCTCTCTCTCCCTCTCTCTCTCTCTCAAAAATCTTTGCATCTCTCTCTCTCAAAAGAGTCTAGAATACTCCTGTCTTTTGGTCTCTCTCTCTTTCTCTCAAATGAGCCCAGCATCCCTCTCTCTCTCTCTCAAATGAGTCTGTCATCTCTCTCTCTGTCTCTCCCTGTCTCTCTCTCTCTCAACGGACCCTAGCATGTATCACTCTCTGTCTCTCCTTCATAAGAGCCTAACATCTCTCTCTCTCTCTCCAAGTTGCCTAATATCCCTCTGTCTCTGTCTATCTCTCTTTCTCTCAAAGGATAGTAGAATCACACTCCCTCTCCCTCTCTTCCAAAGGAGCCTAGCATCTCACTCTCTCTCGGTCTCCCTCGTCTCTCTCTCTCTCAAAGAAACTTAGCATTTCTCTCTTTCTCTCTCTCAAAGGATTCTAGCATCTCTCTCTTTCTTTCTCTCCGTAGGAAGCCTAGCATCACACACTCTCTCTTTCAAAGGAGCCTAGTATCTCTCTAACTCTCACTCTTTCTCTCAAAGGAGACTAGTATCTCTCTCTCTCTTTTTCAAAGGAGACAAGGATCTCTCTCTCTCTCACTCTCCCAAGAGCATATCACCTCTCCCTCCCTCTCTCTCTTTATGGAGTCTAGCATCTCTATCTCTCTCTGTCTCATTGCAGCCTTGCACAACTCCCCTTCCATCTCTCAAAGGAGCATAGCAACTATCTCTCTCTCTCTTTTTCAAAGAATCCAAGAATCTCTCTCTATATATATATATATATAGTGCATATCTTCTCTCCCTCTCCCTCTCTCTCAAAGAGCCTAGAATCTCTCTCTCTCTTTCTCAATGGAGACTAGCATCTCTCTGTCTCTCTTTCAAAGGAGCCTAACATTTCTCTCCTTCTCTCTCTCTCTCTCTAAGGAGTCTAACATCACTCTCTCTCTCTCTGTAATTGGAGCCTATCTCTCTGTCTCTTTTTCTCAAGGGAGACTAGCATCTCTCTATCTCATGCTCTCATTCTCTCTCTCTCCCTCTCAAAGAGCCTAGCATCTCTCTCTCTCTCTAAAAGGAAGCTTCCATCACTCTGTCTCTGTCTCATAGTAGTCTAGCATCTCTCTCTCTAATAGGCTCATAGCATCTCTCTCTGTCTCTCTCTGTCTCTATGTAGCCTAGCATCTCTCCGTCTCTGTAATTCTCTCTTTCTCTGAAAGAAACCTAGAGTCTCTCCCCCCCCATCTCAAAGGATTCTAGCGTCTCTCTCTCCTAAAAAGTCTAGCATCACACTGTCTCTCTTTCAAAGGATCCCAGCATCTCTCTGGCTTTCTCACTTTCTCTCAAAGGAGACTAGAATTTCTCTCTCTCACTCTCTCTCAAAGAGAAGCGTAGCATATTTCTCTCTCTCTGAAAGGAGCCTAGATTCTCTCTCTCTCTCTCTCTCTCTCTCTCTCTCTCTCTCTCTCAATCTCTCTTTACCTCAAAGAAGCTTAGGACCTCTCTCAGACTAGCCAAGCATCTTTATCTCTCTCCCTCTCTCTCTCTCTTTCTCTCTCTCTCTAAAATCTTTGCATCTCTCTCTCTCTCAATGGAGCCTAGAGTCTCCAAGTCTTTCTATCTCTCTCTCGTTCTCTAAAAGGAGCTTAGCATCCCTCACTCTCTCTGTCTCTCTGTCTCAAAGGTGCCTATCATCTCTCTCTCTGTCTCTCTCTCAAAGGAGCCTAGCATGTATGTATCGCTCTCTATTTCTAAGAACCCTAGCATTTCTCTCTAGAAGAAGCCTAGAGTCTCACTGTCTCTGTATATCTCTCTTTGTCTCAAAGGAGCCTGCAATCTCTCTCCCTCTCTGTCACACTCAAATTACCCTAGCATCTCTTTCTCTCTGTCTCTCTCAGTCTCTCTCTCTCAAAGAAGCCTAGCATATCTCTCTTTTTCTCTGTCTCACAATAGATTCTAGCATGTTTCACTTTCTCTCTCTCCCTAAGAAGTGTAGCATTACACTCTCTCTCTTTCAAAGAAGCCTAGCGTATCTCTGTATAATTCGCTCTCATTCTCTCAAATGAGCCTAGCATCTCTCTCTCTCTCTCGAAGGAACCTAGCCTCTCTCTGTCTCTATATATCTCTCTTATTCTCAAAGGAGCCTAGAAACTCTCTACCTCTCTATCTCAAAGGAGCTTAGCATCTCTCTCTCTGTCTCTCTCGTTCTCTCTCTCTCTCTCAAAGAAGCCTAGCATATATCTCTATCTCCCTCTCTCAAACGATTGTAGAATCTTTCTCTTACTCTCTCTCCCTATGTAGCCTAGCATCACACTCTCTCTTTCAAAGGAGCCTAGCATCTCTCTGTCTATCTCTCACTCTTTCTCTCAAAGGACACTAGAATCTCTCCTTCCCAATTTCTCTCTCAAAGAAGCCTAGCATCTCTCTCTCTCTCTCAAAGGAGCCTACCATCCCTCTTTCTCTCTCTCTCTCAAAGTAGAATAGCATCTCTCTCCTTATCTCTCTCTCTCTCAAAGAAGCTCAGCATACCTTTCTCTCTCTCAAAGGAGCCTAGCATATATACATGTCTCCGTCCCTCAAAGGAGTCTAGCATCCCTATCTCTCTCTCTCTCACACTAGACTAGCATCTCTCTCTCTCTCTCTCTCTCTCTCTCTCTCTCTCTCTCTCTAAGGAGCGTAGAATCTCCTGGTCTTTCTATCTCTCTCACTTTCTCTCAAAGGAGCCTAGCATCCCTCACTGCCTCACTATCTCTCTGACAGGAGCCTATCATCTCTCTCTCTCTCTCAATGGAGCATAGCATGTATCTCTCTCTCTTTCAAATTAGCCTAGCATCTCTCTCTCTCTCGAAGGAGCCTAGCATCTCTCTCTCTTTGCATATCTCTCTTCCTCTCAAAGAACCTAGATTCTCTCTCCCTCTCTCTCTCAAAGGAGCCTCGCATCTCTTCCTCTCTGTATCTCTTGGTCTATCTATCTCTCTCTCAAGGAAGCCTACCTTCTCTCCCTCTCTCTATCTCAAAGGAATCTAGCATCTCTCTCCTTCTCACTCTCCCTAAGAAGCTAGAATCACACTCTCTCTCTTTCACAGGAGCCTATCATCTCTTTTGATCTCTCTCTCCTTCTCTCTAAGGAGACTAGAATCACTCTTTCTCACTCTCTCTCTCAAAGAAACCTAGCATATCTCTCTCACTCTCTCTCTCTCTTATGAGCCTAGCATCCCAATCTCTCTCTCTCTTTCTCTCTCACTGTCTCACAAATTAGACTACCATTTATCTCTCTCTCTTTCTCTCAAAGTAGCTTAGCATCTATCTCTCTCTCTTTCAAAGGAGCCTAGCATCTCTCTGTTTCTCTCTCTCTCTCTTTCTCTCAAAGGATACTTGAATCTTTCTCTCTCAGTCTCTCTCTCAAATAAGCCTAGCATATTTCTCTCTCTCTCTCTCTCCCTCTCTCTCTCAAAGCAGCTTCGCATCTCTCTCTATCTCTCAACGGAACCTCACATCTCTCTCTCTCTCCCTCTCTCTCTCTATCTCAAATCTTTGCATCTCTCACTCTGTCTCAATGGAGCCTAGAAACTCCCTATCACTTCCCCTTTCTCTCAAGGAGACTAGTATCCCTCTCTCTCTCTCTCTTTCTCTCTCAAAGGAGCCTATAATCTCTTTCCCTCTGTCTCTCTCTGTCTCTCTCTCTCTCTCAATGATGCCTATCATATCTATCTATTTATCTCTCTCTCTCTAAGGGTTCTAGCATCTCTCACATTCTCTCTCTCCCTAAGAAGCCTAGTATCACACTCTCTCTCTTTAAATGAGCCTAGCATCACTCTGTCTATCTCTCTCTCTTTCTCTCAAAGGAGACTAGAATCTCTCTCTGTCACTCTCTCTCTAAGAAGGCTAGCATCTCTCACTCTCCCACAATGGAGCCTTGAATCACTCTCTCTCTCTCTCTCTCTCTCTCTCTCTCCTTCAAACTAGACTAGCATCTCTCTCTCTCTCTTTCTCTCAGAGGAACTTAGCTTTTCCCTCTCTCTCAACGGAGCCCATCTATTCTCTCTCTCTCCCTCTCTCTCTCTCTCAAAAATCTTTGCATCTCTCTCTCTCAAAAGAGTCTAGAATACTCCTGTCTTTTGGTCTCTCTCTCTTTCTCTCAAATGAGCCCAGCATCCCTCTCTCTCTCTCTCAAATGAGTCTGTCATCTCTCTCTCTGTCTCTCCCTGTCTCTCTCTCTCTCAACGGACCCTAGCATGTATCACTCTCTGTCTCTCCTTCATAAGAGCCTAACATCTCTCTCTCTCTCTCCAAGTTGCCTAATATCCCTCTGTCTCTGTCTATCTCTCTTTCTCTCAAAGGATAGTAGAAACACACTCCCTCTCCCTCTCTTCCAAAGGAGCCTAGCATCTCACTCTCTCTCGGTCTCCCTCGTCTCTCTCTCTCTCTAAGAAACTTAGCATTTCTCTCTTTCTCTCTCTCAAAGGATTCTAGCATCTCTCTCTTTCTTTCTCTCCGTAGGAAGCCTAGCATCACACACTCTCTCTTTCAAAGGAGCCTAGTATCTCTCTAACTCTCACTCTTTCTCTCAAAGGAGACTAGTATCTCTCTCTCTCTTTTTCAAAGGAGACAAGCATCTCTCTCTCTCTCACTCTCCCAAGAGCATATCACCTCTCCCTCCCTCTCTCTCTTTATGGAGTCTAGCATCTCTATCTCTCTCTGTCTCATTGCAGCCTTGCACAACTCCCCTTCCATCTCTCAAAGGAGCATAGCAACTATCTCTCTCTCTCTTTTTCAAAGAGTCCAAGAATCTCTCTCTATATATATATATATAGTGCATATCTTCTCTCCCTCTCCCTCTCTCTCAAAGAGCCTAGAATCTCTCTCTCTCTTTCTCAATGGAGACTAGCATCTCTCTGTCTCTCTTTCAAAGGAGCCTAACATTTCTCTCCTTCTCTCTCTCTCTCTCTAAGGAGTCTAACATCACTCTCTCTCTCTCTGTAATTGGAGCCTATCTCTCTGTCTCTTTTTCTCAGGGGAGACTAGCATCTCTCTATCTCATGCTCTCATTCTCTCTCTCTCCCTCTCAAAGAGCCTAGCATCTCTCTCTCTCTCTAAAAGGAAGCTTCCATCACTCTGTCTCTGTCTCATAGTAGTCTAGCATCTCTCTCTCTAATAGGCTCATAGCATCTCTCTCTGTCTCTCTCTGTCTCTATGTAGAATAGCATCTCTCCGTCTCTGTAATTCTCTCTTTCTCTGAAAGAAACCTAGAGTCTCTCCCCCCCCATCTCAAAGGATTCTAGCGTCTCTCTCTCCTAAGAATTCTAGCATCACACTGTCTCTCTTTCAAAGGATCCCAGCATCTCTCTGGCTTTCTCACTTTCTCTCAAAGGAGACTAGAATTTCTCTCTCTCACTCTCTCTCAAAGAAGCGTAGCATATTTCTCTCTCTCTGAAAGGATCCTAGATTCTCTCTCTCTCTCTCTCTCTCTCTCTCTCTCAATCTCTCTCTTTACATCAAAGAAGCTTAGGACCTCTCTCAGACTAGCCAAGCATCTTTATCTCTCTCCCTCTCTCTCTCTCTTTCTCTCTCTCTCTAAAATCTTTGCATCTCTCTCTCTCTCAATGGAGCCTAGAGTCTCCAAGTCTTTCTATCTCTCTCTCGTTCTCTAAAAGGAGCTTAGCATCCCTCACTCTCTCTGTCTCTCTGTCTCAAAGGTGCCTATCATCTCTCTCTGTCTCTCTCTCAAAGGAGCCTAGCATGTATGTATCGCTCTCTATTTCTAAGAACCCTAGCATTTCTCTCTAGAAGAAGCCTAGAGTCTCACTGTCTCTGTATATCTCTCTTTGTCTCAAAGGAGCCTGCAATCTCTCTCCCTCTCTGTTACTCTCAAATTACCCTAGCATCTCTTTCTCTCTGTCTCTCTCAGTCTCTCTCTCTCAAAGAAGCCTAGCATATCTCTCTTTTTCTCTGTCTCACAATAGATTCTAGCATGTTTCACTTTCTCTCTCTCCCTAAGAAGTGTAGCATTACACTCTCTCTCTTTCAAAGAAGCCTAGCGTATCTCTGTATAATTCGCTCTCATTCTCTCAAATGAGCCTAGCATCTCTCTCTCTCTCTCGAAGGAACCTAGCCTCTCTCTGTCTCTATATATCTCTCTTATTCTCAAAGGAGCCTAGAAACTCTCTACCTCTCTATCTCAAAGGAGCTTAGCATCTCTCTCTCTGTCTCTCTCGTTCTCTCTCTCTCTCTCAAAGAAGCCTAGCATATATCTCTATCTCCCTCTCTCAAACGATTGTAGAATCTTTCTCTTACTCTCTCTCCCTATGTAGCCTAGCATCACACTCTCTCTTTCAAAGGAGCCTAGCATCTCTCTGTCTATCTCTCACTCTTTCTCTCAAAGGACACTAGAATCTCTCCTTCCCAATTTCTCTCTCAAAGAAGCCTAGCATCTCTCTCTCTCTCTCAAAGGAGCCTACCATCCCTCTTTCTCTCTCTCTCTCAAAGTAGAATAGCATCTCTCTCCTTATCTCTCTCTCTCTCAAAGAAGCTCAGCATACCTTTCTCTCTCTCAAAGGAGCCTAGCATATATACATCTCTCCGTCCCTCAAAGGAGTCTAGCATCCCTATCTCTCTCTCTCTCTCACACTAGACTAGCATATCTCTCTCTCTCTCTCTCTCTCTCTCTCTCTCTCTCTCTCTCTCTCTCTCTCCCTCTAAGGAGCTAAGGAGCGTAGAATCTCCTGGTCTTTCTATCTCTCTCACTTTCTCTCAAAGGAGCCTAGCATCCCTCACTGCCTCACTATCTCTCTGACAGGAGCCTATCATCTCTCTCTCTCTCTCAATGGAGCATAGCATGTATCTCTCTCTCTTTCAAATTAGCCTAGCATCTCTCTCTCTCTCGAAGGAGCCTAGCATCTCTCTCTCTTTGCATATCTCTCTTCCTCTCAAAGAACCTAGATTCTCTCTCCCTCTCTCTCTCAAAGGAGCCTCGCATCTCTTCCTCTCTGTATCTCTTGGTCTATCTATCTCTCTCTCAAGGAAGCCTACCTTCTCTCCCTCTCTCTATCTCAAAGGAATCTAGCATCTCTCTCCTTCTCACTCTCCCTAAGAAGCTAGAATCACACTCTCTCTCTTTCACAGGAGCCTATCATCTCTTTTGATCTCTCTCTCCTTCTCTCTAAGGAGACTAGAATCACTCTTTCTCACTCTCTCTCTCAAAGAAACCTAGCATATCTCTCTCACTCTCTCTCTCTCTTATGAGCCTAGCATCCCAATCTCTCTCTCTCTTTCTCTCTCACTGTCTCACAAATTAGACTACCATTTATCTCTCTCTCTTTCTCTCAAAGTAGCTTAGCATCTATCTCTCTCTCTTTCAAAGGAGCCTAGCATCTCTCTGTTTCTCTCTCTCTCTTTCTCTCAAAGGATACTTGAATCTTTCTCTCTCAGTCTCTCTCTCAAATAAGCCTAGCATATTTCTCTCTCTCTCTCTCTCCCTCTCTCTCTCAAAGCAGCTTCGCATCTCTCTCTATCTCTCAACGGAACCTCACATCTCTCTCTCTCTCCCTCTCTCTCTCTATCTCAAATCTTTGCATCTCTCACTCTGTCTCAATGGAGCCTAGAAACTCCCTATCACTTCCCCTTTCTCTCAAGGAGACTAGTATCCCTCTCTCTCTCTCTCTTTCTCTCTCAAAGGAGCCTATAATCTCTTTCCCTCTGTCTCTCTCTGTCTCTCTCTCTCTCAATGATGCCTATCATATCTATCTATTTATCTCTCTCTCTCTAAGGGTTCTAGCATCTCTCACATTCTCTCTCTCCCTAAGAAGCCTAGTATCACACTCTCTCTCTTTAAATGAGCCTAGCATCACTCTGTCTATCTCTCTCTCTTTCTCTCAAAGGAGACTAGAATCTCTCTCTAAGAAGGCTAGCATCTCTCACTCTCCCACAATGGAGCCTTGAATCACTCTCTCTCTCTCTCTCTCTCTCTCTCTCTCTCTCCTTCAAACTAGACTAGCATCTCTCTCTCTCTCTTTCTCTCAGAGGAACTTAGCTTTTCCCTCTCTCTCAACGGAGCCCATCTATTCTCTCTCTCTCCCTCTCTCTCTCTCTCAAAAATCTTTGCATCTCTCTCTCTCAAAAGAGTCTAGAATACTCCTGTCTTTTGGTCTCTCTCTCTTTCTCTCAAATGAGCCCAGCATCCCTCTCTCTCTCTCTCAAATGAGTCTGTCATCTCTCTCTCTGTCTCTCCCTGTCTCTCTCTCTCTCAACGGACCCTAGCATGTATCACTCTCTGTCTCTCCTTCATAAGAGCCTAACATCTCTCTCTCTCTCTCCAAGTTGCCTAATATCCCTCTGTCTCTGTCTATCTCTCTTTCTCTCAAAGGATAGTAGAATCACACTCCCTCTCCCTCTCTTCCAAAGGAGCCTAGCATCTCACTCTCTCTCGGTCTCCCTCGTCTCTCTCTCTCTCAAAGAAACTTAGCATTTCTCTCTTTCTCTCTCTCAAAGGATTCTAGCATCTCTCTCTTTCTTTCTCTCCGTAGGAAGCCTAGCATCACACACTCTCTCTTTCAAAGGAGCCTAGTATCTCTCTAACTCTCACTCTTTCTCTCAAAGGAGACTAGTATCTCTCTCTCTCTTTTTCAAAGGAGACAAGGATCTCTCTCTCTCTCACTCTCCCAAGAGCATATCACCTCTCCCTCCCTCTCTCTCTTTATGGAGTCTAGCATCTCTATCTCTCTCTGTCTCATTGCAGCCTTGCACAACTCCCCTTCCATCTCTCAAAGGAGCATAGCAACTATCTCTCTCTCTCTTTTTCAAAGAATCCAAGAATCTCTCTCTCTATATATATATATATAGTGCATATCTTCTCTCCCTCTCCCTCTCTCTCAAATAGCCTAGAATCTCTCTCTCTCTTTCTCAATGGAGACTAGCATCTCTCTGTCTCTCTTTCAAAGGAGCCTAACATTTCTCTCCTTCTCTCTCTCTCTCTCTAAGGAGTCTAACATCACTCTCTCTCTCTCTGTAATTGGAGCCTATCTCTCTGTCTCTTTTTCTCAAGGGAGACTAGAATCTCTCTATCTCATGCTCTCATTCTCTCTCTCTCCCTCTCAAAGAGCCAAGCATCTCTCTCTCTCTCTAAAAGGAAGCTTCCATCACTCTGTCTATGTCTCATAGTAGTCTAGCATCTCTCTCTCTAATAGGCTCATAGCATCTCTCTCTGTCTCTCTCTGTCTCTATGTAGCCTAGCATCTCTCCGTCTCTGTAATTCTCTCTTTCTCTGAAAGAAGCCTAGAGTCTCTCCCCCCCTTCTCAAAGGATTCTAGCGTCTCTCTCTCCTAAGAAGTCTAGCATGACACTGTCTCTCTTTCAAAGGATCCCAGCATCTCTCTGGCTTTCTCACTTTCTCTCAAAGGAGACTAGAATTTCTCTCTCTCACTCTCTCTCAAAGAAGCGTAGCATATTTCTCTCTCTCTGAAAGGAGCCTAGATTCTCTCTCTCTCTCTCTCTCTCTCTCTCTCTTTCTCTCTCTCTCTCTCTCTCTCTCCTTCTAAGGAGCGTAGAATCTCCTGGTCTTTCTATCTCTCTCACTTTCTCTCAAAGGAGCCTAGCATCCCTCACTGCCTCACTATCTCTCTGACAGGAGCCTATCATCTCTCTCTCTCTCTCAATGGAGCATAGCATGTATCTCTCTCTCTCTTTCAAATTAGCCTAGCATCTCTCTCTCTCTCGAAGGAGCCTAGCATCTCTCTCTCTTTGCATATCTCTCTTCCTCTCAAAGAACCTAGATTCTCTCTCCCTCTCTCTCTCAAAGGAGCCTCGCATCTCTTCCTCTCTGTATCTCTTGGTCTATCTATCTCTCTCTCAAGGAAGCCTACCTTCTCTCCCTCTCTCTATCTCAAAGGAATCTAGCATCTCTCTCCTTCTCACTCTCCCTAAGAAGCTAGAATCACACTCTCTCTTTCACAGGAGCCTATCATCTCTTTTGATCTCTCTCTCCTTCTCTCTAAGGAGACTAGAATCACTCTTTCTCACTCTCTCTCTCAAAGAAACCTAGCATATCTCTCTCACTCTCTCTCTCTCTTATGAGCCTAGCATCCCAATCTCTCTCTCTCTTTCTCTCTCACTGTCTCACAAATTAGACTACCATTTATCTCTCTCTCTTTCTCTCAAAGTAGCTTAGCATCTATCTCTCTCTCTTTCAAAGGAGCCTAGCATCTCTCTGTTTCTCTCTCTCTCTTTCTCTCAAAGGATACTTGAATCTTTCTCTCTCAGTCTCTCTCTCAAATAAGCCTAGCATATTTCTCTCTCTCTCTCTCTCCCTCTCTCTCTCAAAGCAGCTTCGCATCTCTCTCTATCTCTCAACGGAACGTCACATCTCTCTCTCTCTCCCTCTCTCTCTCTATCTCAAATCTTTGCATCTCTCACTCTGTCTCAATGGAGCCTAGAAACTCCCTATCACTTCCCCTTTCTCTCAAGGAGACTAGTATCCCTCTCTCTCTCTCTCTTTCTCTCTCAAAGGAGCCTATAATCTCTTTCCCTCTGTCTCTCTCTGTCTCTCTCTCTCTCAATGATGCCTATCATATCTATCTATTTATCTCTCTCTCTCTAAGGGTTCTAGCATCTCTCACATTCTCTCTCTCCCTAAGAAGCCTAGTATCACACTCTCTCTCTTTAAATGAGCCTAGCATCACTCTGTCTATCTCTCTCTCTTTCTCTCAAAGGAGACTAGAATCTCTCTCTAAGAAGGCTAGCATCTCTCACTCTCCCACAATGGAGCCTTGAATCTCTCTCTCTCTCTCTCTCTCTCTCTCTCTCTCTCTCTCTCTCTCTCTCTCCTTCAAACTAGACTAGCATCTCTCTCTCTCTCTTTCTCTCAGAGGAACTTAGCTTTTCCCTCTCTCTCAACGGAGCCCATCTATTCTCTCTCTCTCCCTCTCTCTCTCTCTCAAAAATCTTTGCATCTCTCTCTCTCAAAAGAGTCTAGAATACTCCTGTCTTTTGGTCTCTCTCTCTTTCTCTCAAATGAGCCCAGCATCCCTCTCTCTCTCTCTCAAATGAGTCTGTCATCTCTCTCTCTGTCTCTCCCTGTCTCTCTCTCTCTCAACGGACCCTAGCATGTATCACTCTCTGTCTCTCCTTCATAAGAGCCTAACATCTCTCTCTCTCTCTCCAAGTTGCCTAATATCCCTCTGTCTCTGTCTATCTCTCTTTCTCTCAAAGGATAGTAGAATCACACTCCCTCTCCCTCTCTTCCAAAGGAGCCTAGCATCTCACTCTCTCTCGGTCTCCCTCGTCTCTCTCTCTCTCAAAGAAACTTAGCATTTCTCTCTTTCTCTCTCTCAAAGGATTCTAGCATCTCTCTCTTTCTTTCTCTCCGTAGGAAGCCTAGCATCACACACTCTCTCTTTCAAAGGAGCCTAGTATCTCTCTAACTCTCACTCTTTCTCTCAAAGGAGACTAGTATCTCTCTCTCTCTTTTTCAAAGGAGACAAGGATCTCTCTCTCTCTCACTCTCCCAAGAGCATATCACCTCTCCCTCCCTCTCTCTCTTTATGGAGTCTAGCATCTCTATCTCTCTCTGTCTCATTGCAGCCTTGCACAACTCCCCTTCCATCTCTCAAAGGAGCATAGCAACTATCTCTCTCTCTCTTTTTCAAAGAATCCAAGAATCTCTCTCTCTATATATATATATATAGTGCATATCTTCTCTCCCTCTCCCTCTCTCTCAAAGAGCCTAGAATCTCTCTCTCTCTTTCTCAATGGAGACTAGCATCTCTCTGTCTCTCTTTCAAAGGAGCCTAACATTTCTCTCCTTCTCTCTCTCTCTCTCTAAGGAGTCTAACATCACTCTCTCTCTCTCTGTAATTGGAGCCTATCTCTCTGTCTCTTTTTCTCAAGGGAGACTAGAATCTCTCTATCTCATGCTCTCATTCTCTCTCTCTCCCTCTCAAAGAGCCAAGCATCTCTCTCTCTCTCTAAAAGGAAGCTTCCATCACTCTGTCTATGTCTCATAGTAGTCTAGCATCTCTCTCTCTAATAGGCTCATAGCATCTCTCTCTGTCTCTCTCTGTCTCTATGTAGCCTAGCATCTCTCCGTCTCTGTAATTCTCTCTTTCTCTGAAAGAAGCCTAGAGTCTCTCCCCCCCCCTTCTCAAAGGATTCTAGCGTCTCTCTCTCCTAAGAAGTCTAGCATGACACTGTCTCTCTTTCAAAGGATCCCAGCATCTCTCTGGCTTTCTCACTTTCTCTCAAAGGAGACTAGAATTTCTCTCTCTCACTCTCTCTCAAAGAAGCGTAGCATATTTCTCTCTCTCTGAAAGGAGCCTAGATTCTCTCTCTCTCTCTCTCTCTCTCTCTTTCTCTCTCTCTCTCTCTCTCTCTCCTTCTAAGGAGCGTAGAATCTCCTGGTCTTTCTATCTCTCTCACTTTCTCTCAAAGGAGCCTAGCATCCCTCACTGCCTCACTATCTCTCTGACAGGAGCCTATCATCTCTCTCTCTCTCTCAATGGAGCATAGCATGTATCTCTCTCTCTCTTTCAAATTAGCCTAGCATCTCTCTCTCTCTCGAAGGAGCCTAGCATCTCTCTCTCTTTGCATATCTCTCTTCCTCTCAAAGAACCTAGATTCTCTCTCCCTCTCTCTCTCAAAGGAGCCTCGCATCTCTTCCTCTCTGTATCTCTTGGTCTATCTATCTCTCTCTCAAGGAAGCCTACCTTCTCTCCCTCTCTCTATCTCAAAGGAATCTAGCATCTCTCTCCTTCTCACTCTCCCTAAGAAGCTAGAATCACACTCTCTCTCTTTCACAGGAGCCTATCATCTCTTTTGATCTCTCTCTCCTTCTCTCTAAGGAGACTAGAATCACTCTTTCTCACTCTCTCTCTCAAAGAAACCTAGCATATCTCTCTCACTCTCTCTCTCTCTTATGAGCCTAGCATCCCAATCTCTCTCTCTCTTTCTCTCTCACTGTCTCACAAATTAGACTACCATTTATCTCTCTCTCTTTCTCTCAAAGTAGCTTAGCATCTATCTCTCTCTCTTTCAAAGGAGCCTAGCATCTCTCTGTTTCTCTCTCTCTCTTTCTCTCAAAGGATACTTGAATCTTTCTCTCTCAGTCTCTCTCTCAAATAAGCCTAGCATATTTCTCTCTCTCTCTCTCTCCCTCTCTCTCTCAAAGCAGCTTCGCATCTCTCTCTATCTCTCAACGGAACCTCACATCTCTCTCTCTCTCCCTCTCTCTCTCTATCTCAAATCTTTGCATCTCTCACTCTGTCTCAATGGAGCCTAGAAACTCCCTATCACTTCCCCTTTCTCTCAAGGAGACTAGTATCCCTCTCTCTCTCTCTCTTTCTCTCTCAAAGGAGCCTATAATCTCTTTCCCTCTGTCTCTCTCTGTCTCTCTCTCTCTCAATGATGCCTATCATATCTATCTATTTATCTCTCTCTCTCTAAGGGTTCTAGCATCTCTCACATTCTCTCTCTCCCTAAGAAGCCTAGTATCACACTCTCTCTCTTTAAATGAGCCTAGCATCACTCTGTCTATCTCTCTCTCTTTCTCTCAAAGGAGACTAGAATCTCTCTCTAAGAAGGCTAGCATCTCTCACTCTCCCACAATGGAGCCTTGAATCACTCTCTCTCTCTCTCTCTCTCTCTCTCTTTCTCTCAGAGGAACTTAGCTTTTCCCTCTCTCTCAACGGAGCCCATCTATTCTCTCTCTCTCCCTCTCTCTCTCTCTCAAAAATCTTTGCATCTCTCTCTCTCAAAAGAGTCTAGAATACTCCTGTCTTTTGGTCTCTCTCTCTTTCTCTCAAATGAGCCCAGCATCCCTCTCTCTCTCTCTCAAATGAGTCTGTCATCTCTCTCTCTGTCTCTCCCTGTCTCTCTCTCTCTCAACGGACCCTAGCATGTATCACTCTCTGTCTCTCCTTCATAAGAGCCTAACATCTCTCTCTCTCTCTCCAAGTTGCCTAATATCCCTCTGTCTCTGTCTATCTCTCTTTCTCTCAAAGGATAGTAGAATCACACTCCCTCTCCCTCTCTTCCAAAGGAGCCTAGCATCTCACTCTCTCTCGGTCTCCCTCGTCTCTCTCTCTCTCAAAGAAACTTAGCATTTCTCTCTTTCTCTCTCTCAAAGGATTCTAGCATCTCTCTCTTTCTTTCTCTCCGTAGGAAGCCTAGCATCACACACTCTCTCTTTCAAAGGAGCCTAGTATCTCTCTAACTCTCACTCTTTCTCTCAAAGGAGACTAGTATCTCTCTCTCTCTTTTTCAAAGGAGACAAGGATCTCTCTCTCTCTCACTCTCCCAAGAGCATATCACCTCTCCCTCCCTCTCTCTCTTTATGGAGTCTAGCATCTCTATCTCTCTCTGTCTCATTGCAGCCTTGCACAACTCCCCTTCCATCTCTCAAAGGAGCATAGCAACTATCTCTCTCTCTCTTTTTCAAAGAATCCAAGAATCTCTCTCTCTATATATATATATATAGTGCATATCTTCTCTCCCTCTCCCTCTCTCTCAAAGAGCCTAGAATCTCTCTCTCTCTTTCTCAATGGAGACTAGCATCTCTCTGTCTCTCTTTCAAAGGAGCCTAACATTTCTCTCCTTCTCTCTCTCTCTCTCTAAGGAGTCTAACATCACTCTCTCTCTCTCTGTAATTGGAGCCTATCTCTCTGTCTCTTTTTCTCAAGGGAGACTAGAATCTCTCTATCTCATGCTCTCATTCTCTCTCTCTCCCTCTCAAAGAGCCAAGCATCTCTCTCTCTCTCTAAAAGGAAGCTTCCATCACTCTGTCTATGTCTCATAGTAGTCTAGCATCTCTCTCTCTAATAGGCTCATAGCATCTCTCTCTGTCTCTCTCTGTCTCTATGTAGCCTAGCATCTCTCCGTCTCTGTAATTCTCTCTTTCTCTGAAAGAAGCCTAGAGTCTCTCCCCCCCCTTCTCAAAGGATTCTAGCGTCTCTCTCTCCTAAGAAGTCTAGCATGACACTGTCTCTCTTTCAAAGGATCCCAGCATCTCTCTGGCTTTCTCACTTTCTCTCAAAGGAGACTAGAATTTCTCTCTCTCACTCTCTCTCAAAGAAGCGTAGCATATTTCTCTCTCTCTGAAAGGAGCCTAGATTCTCTCTCTCTCTCTCTCTCTCTCTCTCTTTCTCTCTCTCTCTCTCTCTCTCTCCTTCTAAGGAGCGTAGAATCTCCTGGTCTTTCTATCTCTCTCACTTTCTCTCAAAGGAGCCTAGCATCCCTCACTGCCTCACTATCTCTCTGACAGGAGCCTATCATCTCTCTCTCTCTCTCAATGGAGCATAGCATGTATCTCTCTCTCTCTTTCAAATTAGCCTAGCATCTCTCTCTCTCTCGAAGGAGCCTAGCATCTCTCTCTCTTTGCATATCTCTCTTCCTCTCAAAGAACCTAGATTCTCTCTCCCTCTCTCTCTCAAAGGAGCCTCGCATCTCTTCCTCTCTGTATCTCTTGGTCTATCTATCTCTCTCTCAAGGAAGCCTACCTTCTCTCCCTCTCTCTATCTCAAAGGAATCTAGCATCTCTCTCCTTCTCACTCTCCCTAAGAAGCTAGAATCACACTCTCTCTCTTTCACAGGAGCCTATCATCTCTTTTGATCTCTCTCTCCTTCTCTCTAAGGAGACTAGAATCACTCTTTCTCACTCTCTCTCTCAAAGAAACCTAGCATATCTCTCTCACTCTCTCTCTCTCTTATGAGCCTAGCATCCCAATCTCTCTCTCTCTTTCTCTCTCACTGTCTCACAAATTAGACTACCATTTATCTCTCTCTCTTTCTCTCAAAGTAGCTTAGCATCTATCTCTCTCTCTTTCAAAGGAGCCTAGCATCTCTCTGTTTCTCTCTCTCTCTTTCTCTCAAAGGATACTTGAATCTTTCTCTCTCAGTCTCTCTCTCAAATAAGCCTAGCATATTTCTCTCTCTCTCTCTCTCCCTCTCTCTCTCAAAGCAGCTTCGCATCTCTCTCTATCTCTCAACGGAACCTCACATCTCTCTCTCTCTCCCTCTCTCTCTCTATCTCAAATCTTTGCATCTCTCACTCTGTCTCAATGGAGCCTAGAAACTCCCTATCACTTCCCCTTTCTCTCAAGGAGACTAGTATCCCTCTCTCTCTCTCTCTTTCTCTCTCAAAGGAGCCTATAATCTCTTTCCCTCTGTCTCTCTCTGTCTCTCTCTCTCTCAATGATGCCTATCATATCTATCTATTTATCTCTCTCTCTCTAAGGGTTCTAGCATCTCTCACATTCTCTCTCTCCCTAAGAAGCCTAGTATCACACTCTCTCTCTTTAAATGAGCCTAGCATCACTCTGTCTATCTCTCTCTCTTTCTCTCAAAGGAGACTAGAATCTCTCTCTAAGAAGGCTAGCATCTCTCACTCTCCCACAATGGAGCCTTGAATCTCTCTCTCTCTCTCTCTCTCTCTCTCTCTCTCTCTCTCTCTCTCTCTCCTTCAAACTAGACTAGCATCTCTCTCTCTCTCTTTCTCTCAGAGGAACTTAGCTTTTCCCTCTCTCTCAACGGAGCCCATCTATTCTCTCTCTCTCCCTCTCTCTCTCTCTCAAAAATCTTTGCATCTCTCTCTCTCAAAAGAGTCTAGAATACTCCTGTCTTTTGGTCTCTCTCTCTTTCTCTCAAATGAGCCCAGCATCCCTCTCTCTCTCTCTCAAATGAGTCTGTCATCTCTCTCTCTGTCTCTCCCTGTCTCTCTCTCTCTCAACGGACCCTAGCATGTATCACTCTCTGTCTCTCCTTCATAAGAGCCTAACATCTCTCTCTCTCTCTCCAAGTTGCCTAATATCCCTCTGTCTCTGTCTATCTCTCTTTCTCTCAAAGGATAGTAGAATCACACTCCCTCTCCCTCTCTTCCAAAGGAGCCTAGCATCTCACTCTCTCTCGGTCTCCCTCGTCTCTCTCTCTCTCAAAGAAACTTAGCATTTCTCTCTTTCTCTCTCTCAAAGGATTCTAGCATCTCTCTCTTTCTTTCTCTCCGTAGGAAGCCTAGCATCACACACTCTCTCTTTCAAAGGAGCCTAGTATCTCTCTAACTCTCACTCTTTCTCTCAAAGGAGACTAGTATCTCTCTCTCTCTTTTTCAAAGGAGACAAGCATCTCTCTCTCTCTCACTCTCCCAAGAGCATATCACCTCTCCCTCCCTCTCTCTCTTTATGGAGTCTAGCATCTCTATCTCTCTCTGTCTCATTGCAGCCTTGCACAACTCCCCTTCCATCTCTCAAAGGAGCATAGCAACTATCTCTCTCTCTCTCTTTTTCAAAGAATCCAAGAATCTCTCTCTCTATATATATATATATAGTGCATATCTTCTCTCCCTCTCCCTCTCTCTCAAAGAGCCTAGAATCTCTCTCTCTCTTTCTCAATGGAGACTAGCATCTCTCTGTCTCTCTTTCAAAGGAGCCTAACATTTCTCTCCTTCTCTCTCTCTCTCTCTAAGGAGTCTAACATCACTCTCTCTCTCTCTGTAATTGGAGCCTATCTCTCTGTCTCTTTTTCTCAAGGGAGACTAGAATCTCTCTATCTCATGCTCTCATTCTCTCTCTCTCCCTCTCAAAGAGCCAAGCATCTCTCTCTCTCTCTAAAAGGAAGCTTCCATCACTCTGTCTATGTCTCATAGTAGTCTAGCATCTCTCTCTCTAATAGGCTCATAGCATCTCTCTCTGTCTCTCTCTGTCTCTATGTAGCCTAGCATCTCTCCGTCTCTGTAATTCTCTCTTTCTCTGAAAGAAGCCTAGAGTCTCTCCCCCCCCCTTCTCAAAGGATTCTAGCGTCTCTCTCTCCTAAGAAGTCTAGCATGACACTGTCTCTCTTTCAAAGGATCCCAGCATCTCTCTGGCTTTCTCACTTTCTCTCAAAGGAGACTAGAATTTCTCTCTCTCACTCTCTCTCAAAGAAGTGTAGCATATTTCTCTCTCTCTGAAAGGAGCCTAGATTCTCTCTCTCTCTCTCTCTCTCTCTCTCTTTCTCTCTCTCTCTCTCTCTCTCTCTCCTTCTAAGGAGCGTAGAATCTCCTGGTCTTTCTATCTCTCTCACTTTCTCTCAAAGGAGCCTAGCATCCCTCACTGCCTCACTATCTCTCTGACAGGAGCCTATCATCTCTCTCTCTCTCTCAATGGAGCATAGCATGTATCTCTCTCTCTCTTTCAAATTAGCCTAGCATCTCTCTCTCTCTCGAAGGAGCCTAGCATCTCTCTCTCTTTGCATATCTCTCTTCCTCTCAAAGAACCTAGATTCTCTCTCCCTCTCTCTCTCAAAGGAGCCTCGCATCTCTTCCTCTCTGTATCTCTTGGTCTATCTATCTCTCTCTCAAGGAAGCCTACCTTCTCTCCCTCTCTCTATCTCAAAGGAATCTAGCATCTCTCTCCTTCTCACTCTCCCTAAGAAGCTAGAATCACACTCTCTCTCTTTCACAGGAGCCTATCATCTCTTTTGATCTCTCTCTCCTTCTCTCTAAGGAGACTAGAATCACTCTTTCTCACTCTCTCTCTCAAAGAAACCTAGCATATCTCTCTCACTCTCTCTCTCTCTTATGAGCCTAGCATCCCAATCTCTCTCTCTCTTTCTCTCTCACTGTCTCACAAATTAGACTACCATTTATCTCTCTCTCTTTCTCTCAAAGTAGCTTAGCATCTATCTCTCTCTCTTTCAAAGGAGCCTAGCATCTCTCTGTTTCTCTCTCTCTCTTTCTCTCAAAGGATACTTGAATCTTTCTCTCTCAGTCTCTCTCTCAAATAAGCCTAGCATATTTCTCTCTCTCTCTCTCTCCCTCTCTCTCTCAAAGCAGCTTCGCATCTCTCTCTATCTCTCAACGGAACCTCACATCTCTCTCTCTCTCCCTCTCTCTCTCTATCTCAAATCTTTGCATCTCTCACTCTGTCTCAATGGAGCCTAGAAACTCCCTATCACTTCCCCTTTCTCTCAAGGAGACTAGTATCCCTCTCTCTCTCTCTCTTTCTCTCTCAAAGGAGCCTATAATCTCTTTCCCTCTGTCTCTCTCTGTCTCTCTCTCTCTCAATGATGCCTATCATATCTATCTATTTATCTCTCTCTCTCTAAGGGTTCTAGCATCTCTCACATTCTCTCTCTCCCTAAGAAGCCTAGTATCACACTCTCTCTCTTTAAATGAGCCTAGCATCACTCTGTCTATCTCTCTCTCTTTCTCTCAAAGGAGACTAGAATCTCTCTCTAAGAAGGCTAGCATCTCTCACTCTCCCACAATGGAGCCTTGAATCTCTCTCTCTCTCTCTCTCTCTCTCTCTCTCTCTCTCTCTCTCTCTCTCTCTCCTTCAAACTAGACTAGCATCTCTCTCTCTCTCTTTCTCTCAGAGGAACTTAGCTTTTCCCTCTCTCTCAACGGAGCCCATCTATTCTCTCTCTCTCCCTCTCTCTCTCTCTCAAAAATCTTTGCATCTCTCTCTCTCAAAAGAGTCTAGAATACTCCTGTCTTTTGGTCTCTCTCTCTTTCTCTCAAATGAGCCCAGCATCCCTCTCTCTCTCTCTCAAATGAGTCTGTCATCTCTCTCTCTGTCTCTCCCTGTCTCTCTCTCTCTCAACGGACCCTAGCATGTATCACTCTCTGTCTCTCCTTCATAAGAGCCTAACATCTCTCTCTCTCTCTCCAAGTTGCCTAATATCCCTCTGTCTCTGTCTATCTCTCTTTCTCTCAAAGGATAGTAGAATCACACTCCCTCTCCCTCTCTTCCAAAGGAGCCTAGCATCTCACTCTCTCTCGGTCTCCCTCGTCTCTCTCTCTCTCAAAGAAACTTAGCATTTCTCTCTTTCTCTCTCTCAAAGGATTCTAGCATCTCTCTCTTTCTTTCTCTCCGTAGGAAGCCTAGCATCACACACTCTCTCTTTCAAAGGAGCCTAGTATCTCTCTAACTCTCACTCTTTCTCTCAAAGGAGACTAGTATCTCTCTCTCTCTTTTTCAAAGGAGACAAGGATCTCTCTCTCTCTCACTCTCCCAAGAGCATATCACCTCTCCCTCCCTCTCTCTCTTTATGGAGTCTAGCATCTCTATCTCTCTCTGTCTCATTGCAGCCTTGCACAACTCCCCTTCCATCTCTCAAAGGAGCATAGCAACTATCTCTCTCTCTCTCTTTTTCAAAGAATCCAAGAATCTCTCTATATATATATATATATATAGTGCATATCTTCTCTCCCTCTCCCTCTCTCTCAAAGAGCCTAGAATCTCTCTCTCTCTTTCTCAATGGAGACTAGCATCTCTCTGTCTCTCTTTCAAAGGAGCCTAACATTTCTCTCCTTCTCTCTCTCTCTCTCTAAGGAGTCTAACATCACTCTCTCTCTCTCTGTAATTGGAGCCTATCTCTCTGTCTCTTTTTCTCAAGGGAGACTAGAATCTCTCTATCTCATGCTCTCATTCTCTCTCTCTCCCTCTCAAAGAGCCAAGCATCTCTCTCTCTCTCTAAAAGGAAGCTTCCATCACTCTGTCTATGTCTCATAGTAGTCTAGCATCTCTCTCTCTAATAGGCTCATAGCATCTCTCTCTGTCTCTCTCTGTCTCTATGTAGCCTAGCATCTCTCCGTCTCTGTAATTCTCTCTTTCTCTGAAAGAAGCCTAGAGTCTCTCCCCCCCCCTTCTCAAAGGATTCTAGCGTCTCTCTCTCCTAAGAAGTCTAGCATGACACTGTCTCTCTTTCAAAGGATCCCAGCATCTCTCTGGCTTTCTCACTTTCTCTCAAAGGAGACTAGAATTTCTCTCTCTCACTCTCTCTCAAAGAAGTGTAGCATATTTCTCTCTCTCTGAAAGGAGCCTAGATTCTCTCTCTCTGTCTCTCTCTCTCTCTCTTTCTCTCTCTCTCTCTCTCTCTCTCTCTCTCCTTCTAAGGAGCGTAGAATCTCCTGGTCTTTCTATCTCTCTCACTTTCTCTCAAAGGAGCCTAGCATCCCTCACTGCCTCACTATCTCTCTGACAGGAGCCTATCATCTCTCTCTCTCTCTCAATGGAGCATAGCATGTATCTCTCTCTCTCTTTCAAATTAGCCTAGCATCTCTCTCTCTCTCGAAGGAGCCTAGCATCTCTCTCTCTTTGCATATCTCTCTTCCTCTCAAAGAACCTAGATTCTCTCTCCCTCTCTCTCTCAAAGGAGCCTCGCATCTCTTCCTCTCTGTATCTCTTGGTCTATCTATCTCTCTCTCAAGGAAGCCTACCTTCTCTCCCTCTCTCTATCTCAAAGGAATCTAGCATCTCTCTCCTTCTCACTCTCCCTAAGAAGCTAGAATCACACTCTCTCTCTTTCACAGGAGCCTATCATCTCTTTTGATCTCTCTCTCCTTCTCTCTAAGGAGACTAGAATCACTCTTTCTCACTCTCTCTCTCAAAGAAACCTAGCATATCTCTCTCACTCTCTCTCTCTCTTATGAGCCTAGCATCCCAATCTCTCTCTCTCTTTCTCTCTCACTGTCTCACAAATTAGACTACCATTTATCTCTCTCTCTTTCTCTCAAAGTAGCTTAGCATCTATCTCTCTCTCTTTCAAAGGAGCCTAGCATCTCTCTGTTTCTCTCTCTCTCTTTCTCTCAAAGGATACTTGAATCTTTCTCTCTCAGTCTCTCTCTCAAATAAGCCTAGCATATTTCTCTCTCTCTCTCTCTCCCTCTCTCTCTCAAAGCAGCTTCGCATCTCTCTCTATCTCTCAACGGAACCTCACATCTCTCTCTCTCTCCCTCTCTCTCTCTATCTCAAATCTTTGCATCTCTCACTCTGTCTCAATGGAGCCTAGAAACTCCCTATCACTTCCCCTTTCTCTCAAGGAGACTAGTATCCCTCTCTCTCTCTCTCTTTCTCTCTCAAAGGAGCCTATAATCTCTTTCCCTCTGTCTCTCTCTGTCTCTCTCTCTCTCAATGATGCCTATCATATCTATCTATTTATCTCTCTCTCTCTAAGGGTTCTAGCATCTCTCACATTCTCTCTCTCCCTAAGAAGCCTAGTATCACACTCTCTCTCTTTAAATGAGCCTAGCATCACTCTGTCTATCTCTCTCTCTTTCTCTCAAAGGAGACTAGAATCTCTCTCTAAGAAGGCTAGCATCTCTCACTCTCCCACAATGGAGCCTTGAATCTCTCTCTCTCTCTCTCTCTCTCTCTCTCTCTCTCTCTCTCTCTCTCTCCTTCAAACTAGACTAGCATCTCTCTCTCTCTCTTTCTCTCAGAGGAACTTAGCTTTTCCCTCTCTCTCAACGGAGCCCATCTATTCTCTCTCTCTCCCTCTCTCTCTCTCTCAAAAATCTTTGCATCTCTCTCTCTCAAAAGAGTCTAGAATACTCCTGTCTTTTGGTCTCTCTCTCTTTCTCTCAAATGAGCCCAGCATCCCTCTCTCTCTCTCTCAAATGAGTCTGTCATCTCTCTCTCTGTCTCTCCCTGTCTCTCTCTCTCTCAACGGACCCTAGCATGTATCACTCTCTGTCTCTCCTTCATAAGAGCCTAACATCTCTCTCTCTCTCTCCAAGTTGCCTAATATCCCTCTGTCTCTGTCTATCTCTCTTTCTCTCAAAGGATAGTAGAATCACACTCCCTCTCCCTCTCTTCCAAAGGAGCCTAGCATCTCACTCTCTCTCGGTCTCCCTCGTCTCTCTCTCTCTCAAAGAAACTTAGCATTTCTCTCTTTCTCTCTCTCAAAGGATTCTAGCATCTCTCTCTTTCTTTCTCTCCGTAGGAAGCCTAGCATCACACACTCTCTCTTTCAAAGGAGCCTAGTATCTCTCTAACTCTCACTCTTTCTCTCAAAGGAGACTAGTATCTCTCTCTCTCTTTTTCAAAGGAGACAAGGATCTCTCTCTCTCTCACTCTCCCAAGAGCATATCACCTCTCCCTCCCTCTCTCTCTTTATGGAGTCTAGCATCTCTATCTCTCTCTGTCTCATTGCAGCCTTGCACAACTCCCCTTCCATCTCTCAAAGGAGCATAGCAACTATCTCTCTCTCTCTCTTTTTCAAAGAATCCAAGAATCTCTCTATATATATATATATATATAGTGCATATCTTCTCTCCCTCTCCCTCTCTCTCAAAGAGCCTAGAATCTCTCTCTCTCTTTCTCAATGGAGACTAGCATCTCTCTGTCTCTCTTTCAAAGGAGCCTAACATTTCTCTCCTTCTCTCTCTCTCTCTCTAAGGAGTCTAACATCACTCTCTCTCTCTCTGTAATTGGAGCCTATCTCTCTGTCTCTTTTTCTCAAGGGAGACTAGAATCTCTCTATCTCATGCTCTCATTCTCTCTCTCTCCCTCTCAAAGAGCCAAGCATCTCTCTCTCTCTCTAAAAGGAAGCTTCCATCACTCTGTCTATGTCTCATAGTAGTCTAGCATCTCTCTCTCTAATAGGCTCATAGCATCTCTCTCTGTCTCTCTCTGTCTCTATGTAGCCTAGCATCTCTCCGTCTCTGTAATTCTCTCTTTCTCTGAAAGAAGCCTAGAGTCTCTCCCCCCCCCTTCTCAAAGGATTCTAGCGTCTCTCTCTCCTAAGAAGTCTAGCATGACACTGTCTCTCTTTCAAAGGATCCCAGCATCTCTCTGGCTTTCTCACTTTCTCTCAAAGGAGACTAGAATTTCTCTCTCTCACTCTCTCTCAAAGAAGTGTAGCATATTTCTCTCTCTCTGAAAGGAGCCTAGATTCTCTCTCTCTGTCTCTCTCTCTCTCTCTTTCTCTCTCTCTCTCTCTCTCTCTCTCTCCTTCTAAGGAGCGTAGAATCTCCTGGTCTTTCTATCTCTCTCACTTTCTCTCAAAGGAGCCTAGCATCCCTCACTGCCTCACTATCTCTCTGACAGGAGCCTATCATCTCTCTCTCTCTCTCAATGGAGCATAGCATGTATCTCTCTCTCTCTTTCAAATTAGCCTAGCATCTCTCTCTCTCTCGAAGGAGCCTAGCATCTCTCTCTCTTTGCATATCTCTCTTCCTCTCAAAGAACCTAGATTCTCTCTCCCTCTCTCTCTCAAAGGAGCCTCGCATCTCTTCCTCTCTGTATCTCTTGGTCTATCTATCTCTCTCTCAAGGAAGCCTACCTTCTCTCCCTCTCTCTATCTCAAAGGAATCTAGCATCTCTCTCCTTCTCACTCTCCCTAAGAAGCTAGAATCACACTCTCTCTCTTTCACAGGAGCCTATCATCTCTTTTGATCTCTCTCTCCTTCTCTCTAAGGAGACTAGAATCACTCTTTCTCACTCTCTCTCTCAAAGAAACCTAGCATATCTCTCTCACTCTCTCTCTCTCTTATGAGCCTAGCATCCCAATCTCTCTCTCTCTTTCTCTCTCACTGTCTCACAAATTAGACTACCATTTATCTCTCTCTCTTTCTCTCAAAGTAGCTTAGCATCTATCTCTCTCTCTTTCAAAGGAGCCTAGCATCTCTCTGTTTCTCTCTCTCTCTTTCTCTCAAAGGATACTTGAATCTTTCTCTCTCAGTCTCTCTCTCAAATAAGCCTAGCATATTTCTCTCTCTCTCTCTCTCCCTCTCTCTCTCAAAGCAGCTTCGCATCTCTCTCTATCTCTCAACGGAACCTCACATCTCTCTCTCTCTCCCTCTCTCTCTCTATCTCAAATCTTTGCATCTCTCACTCTGTCTCAATGGAGCCTAGAAACTCCCTATCACTTCCCCTTTCTCTCAAGGAGACTAGTATCCCTCTCTCTCTCTCTCTTTCTCTCTCAAAGGAGCCTATAATCTCTTTCCCTCTGTCTCTCTCTGTCTCTCTCTCTCTCAATGATGCCTATCATATCTATCTATTTATCTCTCTCTCTCTAAGGGTTCTAGCATCTCTCACATTCTCTCTCTCCCTAAGAAGCCTAGTATCACACTCTCTCTCTTTAAATGAGCCTAGCATCACTCTGTCTATCTCTCTCTCTTTCTCTCAAAGGAGACTAGAATCTCTCTCTAAGAAGGCTAGCATCTCTCACTCTCCCACAATGGAGCCTTGAATCTCTCTCTCTCTCTCTCTCTCTCTCTCTCTCTCTCTCTCTCTCTCTCCTTCAAACTAGACTAGCATCTCTCTCTCTCTCTTTCTCTCAGAGGAACTTAGCTTTTCCCTCTCTCTCAACGGAGCCCATCTATTCTCTCTCTCTCCCTCTCTCTCTCTCTCAAAAATCTTTGCATCTCTCTCTCTCAAAAGAGTCTAGAATACTCCTGTCTTTTGGTCTCTCTCTCTTTCTCTCAAATGAGCCCAGCATCCCTCTCTCTCTCTCTCAAATGAGTCTGTCATCTCTCTCTCTGTCTCTCCCTGTCTCTCTCTCTCTCAACGGACCCTAGCATGTATCACTCTCTGTCTCTCCTTCATAAGAGCCTAACATCTCTCTCTCTCTCTCCAAGTTGCCTAATATCCCTCTGTCTCTGTCTATCTCTCTTTCTCTCAAAGGATAGTAGAATCACACTCCCTCTCCCTCTCTTCCAAAGGAGCCTAGCATCTCACTCTCTCTCGGTCTCCCTCGTCTCTCTCTCTCTCAAAGAAACTTAGCATTTCTCTCTTTCTCTCTCTCAAAGGATTCTAGCATCTCTCTCTTTCTTTCTCTCCGTAGGAAGCCTAGCATCACACACTCTCTCTTTCAAAGGAGCCTAGTATCTCTCTAACTCTCACTCTTTCTCTCAAAGGAGACTAGTATCTCTCTCTCTCTTTTTCAAAGGAGACAAGGATCTCTCTCTCTCTCACTCTCCCAAGAGCATATCACCTCTCCCTCCCTCTCTCTCTTTATGGAGTCTAGCATCTCTATCTCTCTCTGTCTCATTGCAGCCTTGCACAACTCCCCTTCCATCTCTCAAAGGAGCATAGCAACTATCTCTCTCTCTCTCTTTTTCAAAGAATCCAAGAATCTCTCTCTATATATATATATATATAGTGCATATCTTCTCTCCCTCTCCCTCTCTCTCAAAGAGCCTAGAATCTCTCTCTCTCTTTCTCAATGGAGACTAGCATCTCTCTGTCTCTCTTTCAAAGGAGCCTAACATTTCTCTCCTTCTCTCTCTCTCTCTCTAAGGAGTCTAACATCACTCTCTCTCTCTCTGTAATTGGAGCCTATCTCTCTGTCTCTTTTTCTCAAGGGAGACTAGAATCTCTCTATCTCATGCTCTCATTCTCTCTCTCTCCCTCTCAAAGAGCCAAGCATCTCTCTCTCTCTAAAAGGAAGCTTCCATCACTCTGTCTCTGTCTCATAGTAGTCTAGCATCTCTCTCTCTAATAGGCTCATAGCATCTCTCTCTGTCTCTCTCTGTCTCTATGTAGCCTAGCATCTCTCCGTCTCTGTAATTCTCTCTTTCTCTGAAAGAAGCCTAGAGTCTCTCCCCCCCCCTTCTCAAAGGATTCTAGCGTCTCTCTCTCCTAAGAAGTCTAGCATGACACTGTCTCTCTTTCAAAGGATCCCAGCATCTCTCTGGCTTTCTCACTTTCTCTCAAAGGAGACTAGAATTTCTCTCTCTCACTCTCTCTCAATGAAGCGTAGCATATTTCTCTCTCTCTGAAAGGAGCCTAGATTCTCTCTCTCTCTCTCTCTCTCTCTCTCTCTCTCTCTCTCAATCTCTCTCTTTACATCAAAGGAGCTTAGGACCTCTCTCAGACTAGCCAAGCATCTTTATCTCTCTCCCTCTCTCTCTCTCTTTCTCTCTCTCTCTAAAATCTTTGCATCTCTCTCTCTCTCAATGGAGCCTAGAGTCTCCAAGTCTTTCTATCTCTCTCTCGTTCTCTAAAAGGAGCTTAGCATCCCTCACTCTCTCTGTCTCTCTGTCTCAAAGGTGCCTATCATCTCTCTCTCTGTCTCTCTCTCAAAGGAGCCTAGCATGTATGTATCGCTCTCTATTTCTAAGAACCCTAGCATTTCTCTCTAGAAGAAGCCTAGAGTCTCACTGTCTCTGTATATCTCTCTTTGTCTCATAGGAGCCTGCAATCTCTCTCCCTCTCTGTCACACTCAAATTACCCTAGCATCTCTTTCTCTCTGTCTCTCTCAGTCTCTCTCTCTCAAAGAAGCCTAGCATATCTCTCTTTTTCTCTGTCTCACAATAGATTCTAGCATGTTTCACTTTCTCTCTCTCCCTAAGAAGTGTAGCATTACACTCTCTCTCTTTCAAAGAAGCCTAGCGTATCTCTGTATAATTCGCTCTCATTCTCTCAAATGAGCCTAGCATCTCTCTCTCTCTCTCGAAGGAACCTAGCCTCTCTCTGTCTCTATATATCTCTCTTATTCTCAAAGGAGCCTAGAAACTCTCTACCTCTCTATCTCAATGGAGCTTAGCATCTCTCTCTCTGTCTCTCTCGTTCTCTCTCTCTCTCTCAAAGAAGCCTAGCATATATCTCTATCTCCCTCTCTCAAACGATTGTAGAATCTTTCTCTTACTCTCTCTCCCTATGTAGCCTAGCATCACACTCTCTCTTTCAAAGGAGCCTAGCATCTCTCTGTCTATCTCTCACTCTTTCTCTCAAAGGACACTAGAATCTCTCCTTCCCAATTTCTCTCTCAAAGAAGCCTAGCATCTCTCTCTCTCTCTCAAAGGAGCCTACCATCCCTCTTTCTCTCTCTCTCTCTCAAAGTAGAATAGCATCTCTCTCCTTATCTCTCTCTCTCTCAAAGAAGCTCAGCATACCTTTCTCTCTCTCAAAGGAGCCTAGCATATATACATCTCTCCGTCCCTCAAAGGAGTCTAGCATCCCTATCTCTCTCTCTCTCACACTAGACTAGCATCTCTCTCTCTCTCTCTCTCTCTCTCTCTCTCTCTCTCTCTCTCTCTCTCTCTAAGGTGCGTAGAATCTCCTGGTCTTTCTATCTCTCTCACTTTCTCTCAAAGGAGCCTAGCATCCCTCACTGCCTCACTATCTCTCCGACAGGAGCCTATCATCTCTCTCTCTCTCTCAATGGAGCATAGCATGTATCTCTCTCTCTTTCAAATTAGCCTAGCATCTCTCTCTCTCTCGAAGGAGCCTAGCATCTCTCTCTCTTTGCATATCTCTCTTCCTCTCAAAGAACCTAGATTCTCTCTCCCTCTCTCTCTCAAAGGAGCCTCGCATCTCTTCCTCTCTGTATCTCTTGGTCTATCTATCTCTCTCTCAAGGAAGCCTACCTTCTCTCCCTCTCTCTATCTCAAAGGAATCTAGCATCTCTCTCCTTCTCACTCTCCCTAAGAAGCTAGAATCACACTCTCTCTCTTTCACAGGAGCCTATCATCTCTTTTGATCTCTCTCTCCTTCTCTCTAAGGAGACTAGAATCACTCTTTCTCACTCTCTCTCTCAAAGAAACCTAGCATATCTCTCTCACTCTCTCTCTCTCTTATGAGCCTAGCATCCCAATCTCTCTCTCTCTTTCTCTCTCACTGTCTCACAAATTAGACTACCATTTATCTCTCTCTCTTTCTCTCAAAGTAGCTTAGCATCTATCTCTCTCTCTTTCAAAGGAGCCTAGCATCTCTCTGTTTCTCTCTCTCTCTTTCTCTCAAAGGATACTTGAATCTTTCTCTCTCAGTCTCTCTCTCAAATAAGCCTAGCATATTTCTCTCTCTCTCTCTCTCCCTCTCTCTCTCAAAGCAGCTTCGCATCTCTCTCTATCTCTCAACGGAACCTCACATCTCTCTCTCTCTCCCTCTCTCTCTCTATCTCAAATCTTTGCATCTCTCACTCTGTCTCAATGGAGCCTAGAAACTCCCTATCACTTCCCCTTTCTCTCAAGGAGACTAGTATCCCTCTCTCTCTCTCTCTTTCTCTCTCAAAGGAGCCTATAATCTCTTTCCCTCTGTCTCTCTCTGTCTCTCTCTCTCTCAATGATGCCTATCATATCTATCTATTTATCTCTCTCTCTCTAAGGGTTCTAGCATCTCTCACATTCTCTCTCTCCCTAAGAAGCCTAGTATCACACTCTCTCTCTTTAAATGAGCCTAGCATCACTCTGTCTATCTCTCTCTCTTTCTCTCAAAGGAGACTAGAATCTCTCTCTAAGAAGGCTAGCATCTCTCACTCTCCCACAATGGAGCCTTGAATCTCTCTCTCTCTCTCTCTCTCTCTCTCTCTCTCTCTCTCTCTCTCTCTCTCTCTCTCTCTCTCTCTCTCTCCTTCAAACTAGACTAGCATCTCTCTCTCTCTCTTTCTCTCAGAGGAACTTAGCTTTTCCCTCTCTCTCAACGGAGCCCATCTATTCTCTCTCTCTCCCTCTCTCTCTCTCTCAAAAATCTTTGCATCTCTCTCTCTCAAAAGAGTCTAGAATACTCCTGTCTTTTGGTCTCTCTCTCTTTCTCTCAAATGAGCCCAGCATCCCTCTCTCTCTCTCTCAAATGAGTCTGTCATCTCTCTCTCTGTCTCTCCCTGTCTCTCTCTCTCTCAACGGACCCTAGCATGTATCACTCTCTGTCTCTCCTTCATAAGAGCCTAACATCTCTCTCTCTCTCCAAGTTGCCTAATATCCCTCTGTCTCTGTCTATCTCTCTTTCTCTCAAAGGATAGTAGAATCACACTCCCTCTCCCTCTCTTCCAAAGGAGCCTAGCATCTCACTCTCTCTCGGTCTCCCTCGTCTCTCTCTCTCTCAAAGAAACTTAGCATTTCTCTCTTTCTCTCTCTCAAAGGATTCTAGCATCTCTCTCTTTCTTTCTCTCCGTAGGAAGCCTAGCATCACACACTCTCTCTTTCAAAGGAGCCTAGTATCTCTCTAACTCTCACTCTTTCTCTCAAAGGAGACTAGTATCTCTCTCTCTCTTTTTCAAAGGAGACAAGCATCTCTCTCTCTCTCACTCTCCCAAGAGCATATCACCTCTCCCTCCCTCTCTCTCTTTATGGAGTCTAGCATCTCTATCTCTCTCTGTCTCATTGCAGCCTTGCACAACTCCCCTTCCATCTCTCAAAGGAGCATAGCAACTATCTCTCTCTCTCTTTTTCAAAGAGTCCAAGAATCTCTCTCTCTATATATATATATATATATAGTGCATATCTTCTCTCCCTCTCCCTCTCTCTCAAAGAGCCTAGAATCTCTCTCTCTCTTTCTCAATGGAGACTAGCATCTCTCTGTCTCTCTTTCAAAGGAGCCTAACATTTCTCTCCTTCTCTCTCTCTCTCTCTAAGGAGTCTAACATCACTCTCTCTCTCTCTGTAATTGGAGCCTATCTCTCTGTCTCTTTTTCTCAAGGGAGACTAGAATCTCTCTATCTCATGCTCTCATTCTCTCTCTCTCCCTCTCAAAGAGCCAAGCATCTCTCTCTCTCTCTAAAAGGAAGCTTCCATCACTCTGTCTCTGTCTCATAGTAGTCTAGCATCTCTCTCTCTGATAGGCTCATAGCATCTCTCTCTGTCTCTCTCTGTCTCTATGTAGCCTAGCATCTCTCCGTCTCTGTAATTCTCTCTTTCTCTGAAAGAAGCCTAGAGTCTCTCCCCCCCCCTTCTCAAAGGATTCTAGCGTCTCTCTCTCCTAAGAAGTCTAGCATGACACTGTCTCTCTTTCAAAGGATCCCAGCATCTCTCTGGCTTTCTCACTTTCTCTCAAAGGAGACTAGAATTTCTCTCTCTCACTCTCTCTCAAAGAAGCGTAGCATATTTCTCTCTCTCTGAAAGGAGCCTAGATTCTCTCTCTCTCTCTCTCTCTCTCTCTCTCTCAATCTCTCTCTTTACATCAAAGGAGCTTAGGACCTCTCTCAGACTAGCCAAGCATCTTTATCTCTCTCCCTCTCTCTCTCTCTTTCTCTCTCTCTCTAAAATCTTTGCATCTCTCTCTCTCTCAATGGAGCCTAGAGTCTCCAAGTCTTTCTATCTCTCTCTCGTTCTCTAAAAGGAGCTTAGCATCCCTCACTCTCTCTGTCTCTCTGTCTCAAAGGTGCCTATCATCTCTCTCTCTGTCTCTCTCTCAAAGGAGTCTAGCATGTATGTATCGCTCTCTATTTCTAAGAACCCTAGCATTTCTCTCTAGAAGAAGCCTAGAGTCTCACTGTCTCTGTATATCTCTCTTTGTCTCAAAGGAGCCTGCAATCTCTCTCCCTCTCTGTCACACTCAAATTACCCTAGCATCTCTTTCTCTCTGTCTCTCTCAGTCTCTCTCTCTCAAAGAAGCCTAGCATATCTCTCTTTTTCTCTGTCTCACAATAGATTCTAGCATGTTTCACTTTCTCTCTCTCCCTAAGAAGTGTAGCATTACACTCTCTCTCTTTCAAAGAAGCCTAGCGTATCTCTGTATAATTCGCTCTCATTCTCTCAAATGAGCCTAGCATCTCTCTCTCTCTCTCGAAGGAACCTAGCCTCTCTCTGTCTCTATATATCTCTCTTATTCTCAAAGGAGCCTAGAAACTCTCTACCTCTCTATCTCAAAGGAGCTTAGCATCTCTCTCTCTGTCTCTCTCGTTCTCTCTCTCTCTCTCAAAGAAGCCTAGCATATATCTCTATCTCCCTCTCTCAAACGATTGTAGAATCTTTCTCTTACTCTCTCTCCCTATGTAGCCTAGCATCACACTCTCTCTTTCAAAGGAGCCTAGCATCTCTCTGTCTATCTCTCACTCTTTCTCTCAAAGGACACTAGAATCTCTCCTTCCCAATTTCTCTCTCAAAGAAGCCTAGCATCTCTCTCTCTCTCTCAAAGGAGCCTACCATCCCTCTTTCTCTCTCTCTCTCTCAAAGTAGAATAGCATCTCTCTCCTTATCTCTCTCTCTCTCAAAGAAGCTCAGCATACCTTTCTCTCTCTCAAAGGAGCCTAGCATATATACATCTCTCCGTCCCTCAAAGGAGTCTAGCATCCCTATCTCTCTCTCTCTCACACTAGACTAGCATCTCTCTCTCTCTCTCTCTCTCTCTCTCTCTCTCTCTCTCTCTCTCTCTCTCTCTCTCTAAGGTGCGTAGAATCTCCTGGTCTTTCTATCTCTCTCACTTTCTCTCAAAGGAGCCTAGCATCCCTCACTGCCTCACTATCTCTCTGACAGGAGCCTATCATCTCTCTCTCTCTCTCAATGGAGCATAGCATGTATCTCTCTCTCTTTCAAATTAGCCTAGCATCTCTCTCTCTCTCGAAGGAGCCTAGCATCTCTCTCTCTTTGCATATCTCTCTTCCTCTCAAAGAACCTAGATTCTCTCTCCCTCTCTCTCTCAAAGGAGCCTCGCATCTCTTCCTCTCTGTATCTCTTGGTCTATCTATCTCTCTCTCAAGGAAGCCTACCTTCTCTCCCTCTCTCTATCTCAAAGGAATCTAGCATCTCTCTCCTTCTCACTCTCCCTAAGAAGCTAGAATCACACTCTCTCTCTTTCACAGGAGCCTATCATCTCTTTTGATCTCTCTCTCCTTCTCTCTAAGGAGACTAGAATCACTCTTTCTCACTCTCTCTCTCAAAGAAACCTAGCATATCTCTCTCACTCTCTCTCTCTCTTATGAGCCTAGCATCCCAATCTCTCTCTCTCTTTCTCTCTCACTGTCTCACAAATTAGACTACCATTTATCTCTCTCTCTTTCTCTCAAAGTAGCTTAGCATCTATCTCTCTCTCTTTCAAAGGAGCCTAGCATCTCTCTGTTTCTCTCTCTCTCTTTCTCTCAAAGGATACTTGAATCTTTCTCTCTCAGTCTCTCTCTCAAATAAGCCTAGCATATTTCTCTCTCTCTCTCTCTCTCCCTCTCTCTCTCAAAGCAGCTTCGCATCTCTCTCTATCTCTCAACGGAACCTCACATCTCTCTCTCTCTCCCTCTCTCTCTCTATCTCAAATCTTTGCATCTCTCACTCTGTCTCAATGGAGCCTAGAAACTCCCTATCACTTCCCCTTTCTCTCAAGGAGACTAGTATCCCTCTCTCTCTCTCTCTTTCTCTCTCAAAGGAGCCTATAATCTCTTTCCCTCTGTCTCTCTCTCTCTCTCTCTCTCTCTCTCTCTCAGTGATGCCTATCATATCTATCTATTTATCTCTCTCTCTCTAAGGGTTCTAGCATCTCTCACATTCTCTCTCTCCCTAAGAAGCCTAGTATCACACTCTCTCTCTTTAAATGAGCCTAGCATCACTCTGTCTATCTCTCTCTCTTTCTCTCAAAGGAGACTAGAATCTCTCTCTGTCACTCTCTCTCTAAGAAGGCTAGCATCTCTCACTCTCCCACAATGGAGCCTTGAATCTCTCTCTCTCTCTCTCTCTCTCTCTCTCTCTCTCTCTCTCTCTCTCTCCTTCAAACTAGACTAGCATCTCTCTCTCTCTCTTTCTCTCAGAGGAACTTAGCTTTTCCCTCTCTCTCAACGGAGCCCATCTATTCTCTCTCTCTCCCTCTCTCTCTCTCTCAAAAATCTTTGCATCTCTCTCTCTCAAAAGAGTCTAGAATACTCCTGTCTTTTGGTCTCTCTCTCTTTCTCTCAAATGAGCCCAGCATCCCTCTCTCTCTCTCTCAAATGAGTCTGTCATCTCTCTCTCTGTCTCTCCCTGTCTCTCTCTCTCTCAACGGACCCTAGCATGTATCACTCTCTGTCTCTCCTTCATAAGAGCCTAACATCTCTCTCTCTCTCTCCAAGTTGCCTAATATCCCTCTGTCTCTGTCTATCTCTCTTTCTCTCAAGGATAGTAGAATCACACTCCCTCTCCCTCTCTTCCAAAGGAGCCTAGCATCTCACTCTCTCTCGGTCTCCCTCGTCTCTCTCTCTCTCAAAGAAACTTAGCATTTCTCTCTTTCTCTCTCTCAAAGGATTCTAGCATCTCTCTCTTTCTTTCTCTCCGTAGGAAGCCTAGCATCACACACTCTCTCTTTCAAAGGAGCCTAGTATCTCTCTAACTCTCACTCTTTCTCTCAAAGGAGACTAGTATCTCTCTCTCTCTTTTTCAAAGGAGACAAGCATCTCTCTCTCTCTCACTCTCCCAAGAGCATATCACCTCTCCCTCCCTCTCTCTCTTTATGGAGTCTAGCATCTCTATCTCTCTCTGTCTCATTGCAGCCTTGCACAACTCCCCTTCCATCTCTCAAAGGAGCATAGCAACTATCTCTCTCTCTCTTTTTCAAAGAGTCCAAGAATCTCTCTCTATATATATATATATAGTGCATATCTTCTCTTCCTCTCCCTCTCTCTCAAAGAGCCTAGAATCTCTCTCTCTCTTTCTCAATGGAGACTAGCATCTCTCTGTCTCTCTTTCAAAGGAGCCTAACATTTCTCTCCTTCTCTCTCTCTCTCTCTAAGGAGTCTAACATCACTCTCTCTCTCTCTGTAATTGGAGCCTATATCTCTGTCTCTTTTTCTCAAGGGAGACTAGCATCTCTCTATCTCATGCTCTCATTCTCTCTCTCTCCCTCTCAAAGAGCCAAGCATCTCTCTCTCTCTCTAAAAGGAAGCTTCCATCACTCTGTCTCTGTCTCATAGTAGTCTAGCATCTCTCTCTATAATAGGCTCATAGCATCTCACTCTGTCTCTCTCTGTCTCTATGTAGCCTAGCATCTCTCCGTCTCTGTAATTCTCTCTTTCTCTGAGAGAAGCCTAGAGTCTCTCCACCCCCATCTCAAAGGATTCTAGCGTCTCTCTCTCCTAAGAAGTCTAGCATCACACTGTCTCTCTTTCAAAGGATCCCAGCATCTCTCTGGCTTTCTCACTTTCTCTCAAAGGAGACTAGAATTTCTCTCTCTCACTCTCTCTCAAAGAAGCGTAGCATATTTCTCTCTCTCTGAAAGGAGCCTAGATTCTCTCTCTCTCTCTCTCTCTATCTCTCTCTTTACATCAAAGGAGCTTAGGACCACTCTCAGACTAGCCAAGCATCTTTATCTCTCTCCCTCTCTCTCTCTCTTTCTTTCTCTCTCTAAAATCTTTGCATCTCTCTCTCTCTCAATGGAGCCTAGAGTCTCCAAGTCTTTCTATCTCTCTCTCGTTCTCTAAAAGGAGCTTAGCATCCCTCACTCTCTCTGTCTCTCTGTCTCAAAGGTGCCTATCATCTCTCTCTGTCTCTCTCTCAAAGGAGCCTAGCATGTATGTATCGCTCTCTATTTCTAAGAACCCTAGCCTTTCTCTCTAGAAGAAGCCTAGAGTCTCACTGTCTCTGTATATCTCTCTTTGTCTCAAAGGAGCCTGCAATCTCTCTCCCTCTCTGTCACTCTCAAATTACCCTAGCATCTCTTTCTCTCTGTCTCTCTCAGTCTCTCTCTCTCAAAGAAGCCTAGCATATCTCTCTTTTTCTCTGTCTCACAATAGATTCTAGCATGTTTCACTTTCTCTCTCTCCCTAAGAAGTGTAACATTACACTCTCTCTCTTTCAAAGAAGCCTAGCGTATCTCTGTATAATTCGCTCTCATTCTCTCAAATGAGCCTAGCATCTCTCTCTCTCTCTCGAAGGAACCTAGCCTCTCTCTGTCTCTATATATCTCTCTTATTCTCAAAGGAGCCTAGAAACTCTCTACCTCTCTATCTCAAAGGAGCTTAGCATCTCTCTCTCTGTCTCTCTCGTTCTCTCTCTCTCTCTCAAAGAAGCCTAGCATATATCTCTATCTCCCTCTCTCAAACGATTGTAGAATCTTTCTCTTACTCTCTCTCCCTATGTAGCCTAGCATCACACTCTCTCTTTCAAAGGAGCCTAGCATCTCTCTGTCTATCTCTCACTCTTTCTCTCAAAGGACACTAGAATCTCTCCTTCCCAATTTCTCTCTCAAAGAAGCCTAGCATCTCTCTCTCTCTCTCAAAGGAGCCTACCATCCCTCTTTCTCTCTCTCTCTCTCAAAGTAGAATAGCATCTCTCTCCTTATCTCTCTCTCTCTCAAAGAAGCTCAGCATACCTTTCTCTCTCTCAAAGGAGCCTAGCATATATACATCTCTCCGTCCCTCAAAGGAGTCTAGCATCCCTATCTCTCTCTCACAATAGACTAGCATCTCTCTCTCTCTCTCTCTCTCTCTCTCTCTCTCTCTCTCTCTCTCTCTAAGGAGCGTAGAATCTCCTGGTCTTTCTATCTCTCTCACTTTCTCTCAAAGGAGCCTAGCATCCCTCACTGCCTCACTATCTCTCCGACAGGAGCCTATCATCTCTCTCTCTCTCTCAATGGAGCATAGCATGTATCTCTCTCTCTTTCAAATTAGCCTAGCATCTCTCTCTCTCTCGAAGGAGCCTAGCATCTCTCTCTCTTTGCATATCTCTCTTCCTCTCAAAGAACCTAGATTCTCTCTCCCTCTCTCTCTCAAAGGAGCCTCGCATCTCTTCCTCTCTGTATCTCTTGGTCTATCTATCTCTCTCTCAAGGAAGCCTACCTTCTCTCCCTCTCTCTATCTCAAAGGAATCTAGCATCTCTCTCCTTCTCACTCTCCCTAAGAAGCTAGAATCACACTCTCTCTCTTTCACAGGAGCCTATCATCTCTTTTGATCTCTCTCTCCTTCTCTCTAAGGAGACTAGAATCACTCTTTCTCACTCTCTCTCTCAAAGAAACCTAGCATATCTCTCTCACTCTCTCTCTCTCTTATGAGCCTAGCATCCCAATCTCTCTCTCTCTTTCTCTCTCACTGTCTCACAAATTAGACTACCATTTATCTCTCTCTCTTTCTCTCAAAGTAGCTTAGCATCTATCTCTCTCTCTTTCAAAGGAGCCTAGCATCTCTCTGTTTCTCTCTCTCTCTTTCTCTCAAAGGATACTTGAATCTTTCTCTCTCAGTCTCTCTCTCAAATAAGCCTAGCATATTTCTCTCTCTCTCTCTCTCCCTCTCTCTCTCAAAGCAGCTTCGCATCTCTCTCTATCTCTCAACGGAACCTCACATCTCTCTCTCTCTCCCTCTCTCTCTCTATCTCAAATCTTTGCATCTCTCACTCTGTCTCAATGGAGCCTAGAAACTCCCTATCACTTCCCCTTTCTCTCAAGGAGACTAGTATCCCTCTCTCTCTCTCTCTTTCTCTCTCAAAGGAGCCTATAATCTCTTTCCCTCTGTCTCTCTCTGTCTCTCTCTCTCTCAATGATGCCTATCATATCTATCTATTTATCTCTCTCTCTCTAAGGGTTCTAGCATCTCTCACATTCTCTCTCTCCCTAAGAAGCCTAGTATCACACTCTCTCTCTTTAAATGAGCCTAGCATCACTCTGTCTATCTCTCTCTCTTTCTCTCAAAGGAGACTAGAATCTCTCTCTAAGAAGGCTAGCATCTCTCACTCTCCCACAATGGAGCCTTGAATCTCTCTCTCTCTCTCTCTCTCTCTCTCTCTCTCTCTCTCTCTCTCTCTCTCTCTCTCCTTCAAACTAGACTAGCATCTCTCTCTCTCTCTTTCTCTCAGAGGAACTTAGCTTTTCCCTCTCTCTCAACGGAGCCCATCTATTCTCTCTCTCTCCCTCTCTCTCTCTCTCAAAAATCTTTGCATCTCTCTCTCTCAAAAGAGTCTAGAATACTCCTGTCTTTTGGTCTCTCTCTCTTTCTCTCAAATGAGCCCAGCATCCCTCTCTCTCTCTCTCAAATGAGTCTGTCATCTCTCTCTCTGTCTCTCCCTGTCTCTCTCTCTCTCAACGGACCCTAGCATGTATCACTCTCTGTCTCTCCTTCATAAGAGCCTAACATCTCTCTCTCTCTCTCCAAGTTGCCTAATATCCCTCTGTCTCTGTCTATCTCTCTTTCTCTCAAAGGATAGTAGAATCACACTCCCTCTCCCTCTCTTCCAAAGGAGCCTAGCATCTCACTCTCTCTCGGTCTCCCTCGTCTCTCTCTCTCTCAAAGAAACTTAGCATTTCTCTCTTTCTCTCTCTCAAAGGATTCTAGCATCTCTCTCTTTCTTTCTCTCCGTAGGAAGCCTAGCATCACACACTCTCTCTTTCAAAGGAGCCTAGTATCTCTCTAACTCTCACTCTTTCTCTCAAAGGAGACTAGTATCTCTCTCTCTCTTTTTCAAAGGAGACAAGCATCTCTCTCTCTCTCACTCTCCCAAGAGCATATCACCTCTCCCTCCCTCTCTCTCTTTATGGAGTCTAGCATCTCTATCTCTCTCTGTCTCATTGCAGCCTTGCACAACTCCCCTTCCATCTCTCAAAGGAGCATAGCAACTATCTCTCTCTCTCTTTTTCAAAGAGTCCAAGAATCTCTCTCTCTATATATATATATAGTGCATATCTTCTCTCCCTCTCCCTCTCTCCCAAAGAGCCTAGAATCTCTCTCTCTCTTTCTCAATGGAGACTAGCATCTCTCTGTCTCTCTTTCAAAGGAGCCTAACACTTCTCTCCTTCTCTCTCTCTCTCTAAGGAGTCTAACATCACTCTCTCTCTCTCTGTAATTGGAGCCTATCTCTCTGTCTCTTTTTCTCAAGGGAGACTAGCATCTCTCTATCTCATGCTCTCATTCTCTCTCTCTCCCTCTCAAAGAGCCAAGCATCTCTCTCTCTCTCTAAAAGGAAGCTTCCATCACTCTGTCTCTGTCTCATAGTAGTCTAGCATCTCTCTCTCTAATAGGCTCATAGCATCTCTCTCTGTCTCTCTCTGTCTCTATGTAGCCTAGCATCTCTCTGTCTCTGTAATTCTCTCTTTCTCTGAAAGAAGCCTAGAGTCTCTCCACCCCCATCTCAAAGGATTCTAGCGTCTCTCTCTCCTAAGAAGTCTAGCATCACACTGTCTCTCTTTCAAAGGATCCCAGCATCTCTCTGGCTTTCTCACTTTCTCTCAAAGGAGACTAGAATTTCTCTCTCTCACTCTCTCTCAAAGAAGCGTAGCATATTTCTCTCTCTCTGAAAGGAGCCTAGATTCTCTCTCTCTCTCTCTCTCTCTCTCTCACTCTCTCTCTCTCAATCTCTCTCTTTACATCAAAGGAGCTTAGGACCTCTCTCAGACTAGCCAAGCATCTTTATCTCTCTCCCTCTCTCTCTCTCTTTCTCTCTCTCTCTAAAATCTTTGCATCTCTCTCTCTCTCTCAATGTAGCCTAGAGTCTCCAAGTCTTTCTATCTCTCTCTCTCGTTCTCTAAAAGGAGCTTAGCATCCCTCTCTCTCTCTGTCTCTCTGTCTCAAAGGTGCCTATCATCTCTCTCTCTGTCTCTCTCTCAAAGGAGCCTAGCATGTATGTATCGCTCTCTATTTCTAAGAACCCTAGCATTTCTCTCTAGAAGAAGCCTAGAGTCTCACTGTCTCTGTATATCTCTCTTTGTCTCAAAGGAGCCTGCAATCTCTCTCCCTCTCTGTCACTCTCAAATTACCCTAGCATCTCTTTCTCTCTGTCTCTCTCAGTCTCTCTCTCTCAAAGAAGCATAGCATATCTCTCTTTTTCTCTGTCTCACAATAGATTCTAGCATGTTTCACTTTCTCTCTCTCCCTAAGAAGTGTAGCATTACACTCTCTCTCTTTCAAAGAAGCCTAGCGTATCTCTGTATAATTCGCTCTCATTCTCTCAAATGAGCCTAGAATCTCTCTCTCTCTCTCTCTCGAAGGAACCTAGCCTCTCTCTGTCTCTATATATCTCTCTTATTCTCAAAGGATCCTAGAAACTCTCTACCTCTCTATCTCAAAGGAGCTTAGCATCTCTCTCTCTGTCTCTCTCGTTCTGTCTCTCTCTCTCAACGAAGCCTAGCATATATCTCTATCTCCCTCTCTCAAACGATTGTAGAATCTCTCTCTTACTCTCTCTCCCTATGTACCCTGGCATCACACTCTCTCTCTTTCAAAGGAGCCTAGCATCTCTCTGTCTATCTCTTACTCTTTCTCTCAAAGGACACTAGAATCTCTCCTTCCCAATTTCTCTCTCAAAGAAGCCTAGCATCTCTCTCTCTCTCTCAAAGGAGCCTACCATCCCTCTTTCTCTCTCTCTCTCAAAGTAGAATTGCATCTCTCTCCTTATCTCTCTCTCTCTCAAAGAAGCTCAGCATACCTTTCTCTCTCTCAAAGGAGCCTAGCATATATACATGTCTCCGTCCCTCAAAGGAGTCTAGCATCCCTATCTCTCTCTCTCTCTCACACTAGACTAGCATCTCTCTCTCTCTCTCTCTCTCTCTCTCTCTCTCTCTCTCTCTCTCTCTCCTTCAAATTAGACTAGCATCTCTCTCTCTCTCTTTCTCTCAGAGGAACTTAGCTTTTCCCTCTCTCTCAACGGAGCCCATCTATTCTCTCTCTCTCCCTCTCTCTCTCTCTCAAAAATCTTTGCATCTCTCTCTCTCAAAAGAGTCTAGAATACTCCTGTCTTTTGGTCTCTCTCTCTTTCTCTCAAATGAGCCCAGCATCCCTCTCTCTCTCTCTCAAATGAGTCTGTCATCTCTCTCTCTGTCTCTCCCTGTCTCTCTCTCTCTCAACGGACCCTAGCATGTATCACTCTCTGTCTCTCCTTCATAAGAGCCTAACATCTCTCTCTCTCTCTCCAAGTTGCCTAATATCCCTCTGTCTCTGTCTATCTCTCTTTCTCTCAAAGGATAGTAGAATCACACTCCCTCTCCCTCTCTTCCAAAGGAGCCTAGCATCTCACTCTCTCTCGGTCTCCCTCGTCTCTCTCTCTCTCAAAGAAACTTAGCATTTCTCTCTTTCTCTCTCTCAAAGGATTCTAGCATCTCTCTCTTTCTTTCTCTCCGTAGGAAGCCTAGCATCACACACTCTCTCTTTCAAAGGAGCCTAGTATCTCTCTAACTCTCACTCTTTCTCTCAAAGGAGACTAGTATCTCTCTCTCTCTTTTTCAAAGGAGACAAGGATCTCTCTCTCTCTCACTCTCCCAAGAGCATATCACCTCTCCCTCCCTCTCTCTCTTTATGGAGTCTAGCATCTCTATCTCTCTCTGTCTCATTGCAGCCTTGCACAACTCCCCTTCCATCTCTCAAAGGAGCATAGCAACTATCTCTCTCTCTCTTTTTCAAAGAATCCAAGAATCTCTCTCTCTATATATATATATATAGTGCATATCTTCTCTCCCTCTCCCTCTCTCTCAAAGAGCCTAGAATCTCTCTCTCTCTTTCTCAATGGAGACTAGCATCTCTCTGTCTCTCTTTCAAAGGAGCCTAACATTTCTCTCCTTCTCTCTCTCTCTCTCTAAGGAGTCTAACATCACTCTCTCTCTCTCTGTAATTGGAGCCTATCTCTCTGTCTCTTTTTCTCAAGGGAGACTAGAATCTCTCTATCTCATGCTCTCATTCTCTCTCTCTCCCTCTCAAAGAGCCAAGCATCTCTCTCTCTCTCTAAAAGGAAGCTTCCATCACTCTGTCTCTGTCTCATAGTAGTCTAGCATCTCTCTCTCTGATAGGCTCATAGCATCTCTCTCTGTCTCTCTCTGTCTCTATGTAGCCTAGCATCTCTCCGTCTCTGTAATTCTCTCTTTCTCTGAAAGAAGCCTAGAGTCTCTCCCCCCCCTTCTCAAAGGATTCTAGCGTCTCTCTCTCCTAAGAAGTCTAGCATGACACTGTCTCTCTTTCAAAGAATCCCAGCATCTCTCTGGCTTTCTCACTTTCTCTCAAAGGAGACTAGAATTTCTCTCTCTCACTCTCTCTCAAAGAAGCGTAGCATATTTCTCTCTCTCTGAAAGGAGCCTAGATTCTCTCTCTCTCTCTCTCTCTCTCTCTCTCTCTCTCTCTCTCAATCTCTCTCTTTACATCAAAGGAGCTTAGGACCTCTCTCAGACTAGCCAAGCATCTTTATCTCTCTCCCTCTCTCTCTCTCTTTCTCTCTCTCTCTAAAATCTTTGCATCTCTCTCTCTCTCAATGGAGCCTAGAGTCTCCAAGTCTTTCTATCTCTCTCTCGTTCTCTAAAAGGAGCTTAGCATCCCTCACTCTCTCTGTCTCTCTGTCTCAAAGGTGCCTATCATCTCTCTCTCTGTCTCTCTCTCAAAGGAGCCTAGCATGTATGTATCGCTCTCTATTTCTAAGAACCCTAGCATTTCTCTCTAGAAGAAGCCTAGAGTCTCACTGTCTCTGTATATCTCTCTTTGTCTCAAAGGAGCCTGCAATCTCTCTCCCTCTCTGTCACACTCAAATTACCCTAGCATCTCTTTCTCTCTGTCTCTCTCAGTCTCTCTCTCTCAAAGAAGCCTAGCATATCTCTCTTTTTCTCTGTCTCACAATAGATTCTAGCATGTTTCACTTTCTCTCTCTCCCTAAGAAGTGTAGCATTACACTCTCTCTCTTTCAAAGAAGCCTAGCGTATCTCTGTATAATTCGCTCTCATTCTCTCAAATGAGCCTAGCATCTCTCTCTCTCTCTCGAAGGAACCTAGCCTCTCTCTGTCTCTATATATCTCTCTTATTCTCAAAGGAGCCTAGAAACTCTCTACCTCTCTATCTCAAAGGAGCTTAGCATCTCTCTCTCTGTCTCTCTCGTTCTCTCTCTCTCTCTCAAAGAAGCCTAGCATATATCTCTATCTCCCTCTCTCAAACGATTGTAGAATCTTTCTCTTACTCTCTCTCCCTATGTAGCCTAGCATCACACTCTCTCTTTCAAAGGAGCCTAGCATCTCTCTGTCTATCTCTCACTCTTTCTCTCAAAGGACACTAGAATCTCTCCTTCCCAATTTCTCTCTCAAAGAAGCCTAGCATCTCTCTCTCTCTCTCAAAGGAGCCTACCATCCCTCTTTCTCTCTCTCTCTCTCAAAGTAGAATAGCATCTCTCTCCTTATCTCTCTCTCTCTCAAAGAAGCTCAGCATACCTTTCTCTCTCTCAAAGGAGCCTAGCATATATACATCTCTCCGTCCCTCAAAGGAGTCTAGCATCCCTATCTCTCTCTCTCTCACACTAGACTAGCATCTCTCTCTCTCTCTCTCTCTCTCTCTCTCTCTCTCTCTCTCTAAGGTGCGTAGAATCTCCTGGTCTTTCTATCTCTCTCACTTTCTCTCAAAGGAGCCTAGCATCCCTCACTGCCTCACTATCTCTCTGACAGGAGCCTATCATCTCTCTCTCTCTCTCAATGGAGCATAGCATGTATCTCTCTCTCTTTCAAATTAGCCTAGCATCTCTCTCTCTCTCGAAGGAGCCTAGCATCTCTCTCTCTTTGCATATCTCTCTTCCTCTCAAAGAACCTAGATTCTCTCTCCCTCTCTCTCTCAAAGGAGCCTCGCATCTCTTCCTCTCTGTATCTCTTGGTCTATCTATCTCTCTCTCAAGGAAGCCTACCTTCTCTCCCTCTCTCTATCTCAAAGGAATCTAGCATCTCTCTCCTTCTCACTCTCCCTAAGAAGCTAGAATCACACTCTCTCTCTTTCACAGGAGCCTATCATCTCTTTTGATCTCTCTCTCCTTCTCTCTAAGGAGACTAGAATCACTCTTTCTCACTCTCTCTCTCAAAGAAACCTAGCATATCTCTCTCACTCTCTCTCTCTCTTATGAGCCTAGCATCCCAATCTCTCTCTCTCTTTCTCTCTCACTGTCTCACAAATTAGACTACCATTTATCTCTCTCTCTTTCTCTCAAAGTAGCTTAGCATCTATCTCTCTCTCTTTCAAAGGAGCCTAGCATCTCTCTGTTTCTCTCTCTCTCTTTCTCTCAAAGGATACTTGAATCTTTCTCTCTCAGTCTCTCTCTCAAATAAGCCTAGCATATTTCTCTCTCTCTCTCTCTCTCCCTCTCTCTCTCAAAGCAGCTTCGCATCTCTCTCTATCTCTCAACGGAACCTCACATCTCTCTCTCTCTCCCTCTCTCTCTCTATCTCAAATCTTTGCATCTCTCACTCTGTCTCAATGGAGCCTAGAAACTCCCTATCACTTCCCCTTTCTCTCAAGGAGACTAGTATCCCTCTCTCTCTCTCTCTTTCTCTCTCAAAGGAGCCTATAATCTCTTTCCCTCTGTCTCTCTCTCTCTCTCTCTCTCTCTCTCTCTCAATGATGCCTATCATATCTATCTATTTATCTCTCTCTCTCTAAGGGTTCTAGCATCTCTCACATTCTCTCTCTCCCTAAGAAGCCTAGTATCACACTCTCTCTCTTTAAATGAGCCTAGCATCACTCTGTCTATCTCTCTCTCTTTCTCTCAAAGGAGACTAGAATCTCTCTCTGTCACTCTCTCTCTAAGAAGGCTAGCATCTCTCACTCTCCCACAATGGAGCCTTGAATCTCTCTCTCTCTCTCTCTCTCTCTCTCTCTCTCTCTCTCTCTCTCTCTTTCTCTCTCTCTCTCCTTCAAACTAGACTAGCATCTCTCTCTCTCTCTTTCTCTCAGAGGAACTTAGCTTTTCCCTCTCTCTCAACGGAGCCCATCTATTCTCTCTCTCTCCCTCTCTCTCTCTCTCAAAAATCTTTGCATCTCTCTCTCTCAAAAGAGTCTAGAATACTCCTGTCTTTTGGTCTCTCTCTCTTTCTCTCAAATGAGCCCAGCATCCCTCTCTCTCTCTCTCAAATGAGTCTGTCATCTCTCTCTCTGTCTCTCCCTGTCTCTCTCTCTCTCAACGGACCCTAGCATGTATCACTCTCTGTCTCTCCTTCATAAGAGCCTAACATCTCTCTCTCTCTCTCCAAGTTGCCTAATATCCCTCTGTCTCTGTCTATCTCTCTTTCTCTCAAAGGATAGTAGAATCACACTCCCTCTCCCTCTCTTCCAAAGGAGCCTAGCATCTCACTCTCTCTCGGTCTCCCTCGTCTCTCTCTCTCTCAAAGAAACTTAGCATTTCTCTCTTTCTCTCTCTCAAAGGATTCTAGCATCTCTCTCTTTCTTTCTCTCCGTAGGAAGCCTAGCATCACACACTCTCTCTTTCAAAGGAGCCTAGTATCTCTCTAACTCTCACTCTTTCTCTCAAAGGAGACTAGTATCTCTCTCTCTCTTTTTCAAAGGAGACAAGCATCTCTCTCTCTCTCACTCTCCCAAGAGCATATCACCTCTCCCTCCCTCTCTCTCTTTATGGAGTCTAGCATCTCTATCTCTCTCTGTCTCATTGCAGCCTTGCACAACTCCCCTTCCATCTCTCAAAGGAGCATAGCAACTATCTCTCTCTCTCTTTTTCAAAGAGTCCAAGAATCTCTCTCTATATATATATATATAGTGCATATCTTCTCTTCCTCTCCCTCTCTCTCAAAGAGCCTAGAATCTCTCTCTCTCTTTCTCAATGGAGACTAGCATCTCTCTGTCTCTCTTTCAAAGGAGCCTAACATTTCTCTCCTTCTCTCTCTCTCTCTCTAAGGAGTCTAACATCACTCTCTCTCTCTCTGTAATTGGAGCCTATATCTCTGTCTCTTTTTCTCAAGGGAGACTAGCATCTCTCTATCTCATGCTCTCATTCTCTCTCTCTCCCTCTCAAAGAGCCAAGCATCTCTCTCTCTCTCTAAAAGGAAGCTTCCATCACTCTGTCTCTGTCTCATAGTAGTCTAGCATCTCTCTCTATAATAGGCTCATAGCATCTCTCTCTGTCTCTCTCTGTCTCTATGTAGCCTAGCATCTCTCCGTCTCTGTAATTCTCTCTTTCTCTGAAAGAAGCCTAGAGTCTCTCCACCCCCATCTCAAAGGATTCTAGCGTCTCTCTCTCCTAAGAAGTCTAGCATCACACTGTCTCTCTTTCAAAGGATCCCAGCATCTCTCTGGCTTTCTCACTTTCTCTCAAAGGAGACTAGAATTTCTCTCTCTCACTCTCTCTCAAAGAAGCGTAGCATATTTCTCTCTCTCTGAAAGGAGCCTAGATTCTCTCTCTCTCTCTCTCTCTATCTCTCTCTTTACATCAAAGGAGCTTAGGACCTCTCTCAGACTAGCCAAGCATCTTTATCTCTCTCCCTCTCTCTCTCTCTTTCTTTCTCTCTCTAAAATCTTTGCATCTCTCTCTCTCTCAATGGAGCCTAGAGTCCCCAAGTCTTTCTATCTCTCTCTCGTTCTCTAAAAGGAGCTTAGCATCCCTCACTCTCTCTGTCTCTCTGTCTCAAAGGTGCCTATCATCTCTCTCTGTCTCTCTCTCAAAGGAGCCTAGCATGTATGTATCGCTCTCTATTTCTAAGAACCCTAGCCTTTCTCTCTAGAAGAAGCCTAGAGTCTCACTGTCTCTGTATATCTCTCTTTGTCTCAAAGGAGCCTGCAATCTCTCTCCCTCTCTGTCACTCTCAAATTACCCTAGCATCTCTTTCTCTCTGTCTCTCTCAGTCTCTCTCTCTCAAAGAAGCCTAGCATATCTCTCTTTTTCTCTGTCTCACAATAGATTCTAGCATGTTTCACTTTCTCTCTCTCCCTAAGAAGTGTAACATTACACTCTCTCTCTTTCAAAGAAGCCTAGCGTATCTCTGTATAATTCGCTCTCATTCTCTCAAATGAGCCTAGCATCTCTCTCTCTCTCTCGAAGGAACCTAGCCTCTCTCTGTCTCTATATATCTCTCTTATTCTCAAAGGAGCCTAGAAACTCTCTACCTCTCTATCTCAAAGGAGCTTAGCATCTCTCTCTCTGTCTCTCTCGTTCTCTCTCTCTCTCTCAAAGAAGCCTAGCATATATCTCTATCTCCCTCTCTCAAACGATTGTAGAATCTCTCTCTTACTCTCTCTCCCTATGTAGCCTAGCATCACACTCTCTCTCTTTCAAAGGAGCCTAGCATCTCTCTGTCTATCTCTCACTCTTTCTCTCAAAGGACACTAGAATCTCTCCTTACCAATTTCTCTCTCAAAGAAGCCTAGCATCTCTCTCTCTCTCTCAAAGGAGCCTACCATCCCTCTTTCTCTCTCTCTCTCAAAGTAGAATAGCATCTCTCTCCTTATCTCTCTCTCTCTCAAAGAAGCTCAGCATACCTTTCTCTCTCTCAAAGGAGCCTAGCATATATACATGTGTCCGTCCCTCAAAGGAGTCTAGCATCCCTATCTCTCTCTCTCTCTCACACTAGACTAGCATCTCTCTCTCTCTCTCTCTCTCTCTCTCTCTCTCTCTCTCTCTCTCTCTCTCTCTCTCTCCCTCTAAGGAGCTAAGGAGCGTAGAATCTCCTGGTCTTTCTATCTCTCTCACTTTCTCTCAAAGGAGCCTAGCATCCCTCACTGCCTCACTATCTCTCTGACAGGAGCCTATCATCTCTCTCTCTCTCTCAATGGAGCATAGCATGTATCTCTCTCTCTTTCAAATTAGCCTAGCATCTCTCTCTCTCTCGAAGGAGCCTAGCATCTCTCTCTCTTTGCATATCTCTCTTCCTCTCAAAGAACCTAGATTCTCTCTTCCTCTCTCTCTCAAAGGAGCCTCGCATCTCTTCCTCTCTGTATCTCTTGGTCTATCTATCTCTCTCTCAAGGAAGCCTACCTTCTCTCCCTCTCTCTATCTCAAAGGAATCTAGCATCTCTCTCCTTCTCACTCTCCCTAAGAAGCTAGAATCACACTCTCTCTCTTTCACAGGAGCCTATCATCTCTTTTGATCTCTCTCTCCTTCTCTCTAAGGAGACTAGAATCACTCTTTCTCACTCTCTCTCTCAAAGAAACCTAGCATATCTCTCTCACTCTCTCTCTCTCTTATGAGCCTAGCATCCCAATCTCTCTCTCTCTTTCTCTCTCACTGTCTCACAAATTAGACTACCATTTATCTCTCTCTCTTTCTCTCAAAGTAGCTTAGCATCTATCTCTCTCTCTTTCAAAGGAGCCTAGCATCTCTCTGTTTCTCTCTCTCTCTTTCTCTCAAAGGATACTTGAATCTTTCTCTCTCAGTCTCTCTCTCAAATAAGCCTAGCATATTTCTCTCTCTCTCTCTCTCTCCCTCTCTCTCTCAAAGCAGCTTCGCATCTCTCTCTATCTCTCAACGGAACCTCACATCTCTCTCTCTCTCCCTCTCTCTCTCTATCTCAAATCTTTGCATCTCTCACTCTGTCTCAATGGAGCCTAGAAACTCCCTATCACTTCCCCTTTCTCTCAAGGAGACTAGTATCCCTCTCTCTCTCTCTCTTTCTCTCTCAAAGGAGCCTATAATCTCTTTCCCTCTGTCTCTCTCTGTCTCTCTCTCTCTCTCAATGATGCCTATCATATCTATCTATTTATCTCTCTCTCTCTAATGGTTCTAGCATCTCTCACATTCTCTCTCTCCCTAAGAAGCCTAGTATCACACTCTCTCTCTTTAAATGAGCCTAGCATCACTCTGTCTATCTCTCTCTCTTTCTCTCAAAGGAGACTAGAATCTCTCTCTGTCACTCTCTCTCTAAGAAGGCTAGCATCTCTCACTCTCCCACAATGGAGCCTTGAATCACTCTCTCTCTCTCTCTCTCTCTCTCTCTCTCTCTCTCTCTCTCTCTCTCTCTCTCTCCTTCAAACTAGACTAGCATCTCTCTCTCTCTCTTTCTCTCAGAGGAACTTAGCTTTTCCCTCTCTCTCAACGGAGCCCATCTATTCTCTCTCTCTCCCTCTCTCTCTCTCTCAAAAATCTTTGCATCTCTCTCTCTCAAAAGAGTCTAGAATACTCCTGTCTTTTGGTCTCTCTCTCTTTCTCTCAAATGAGCCCAGCATCCCTCTCTCTCTCTCTCAAATGAGTCTGTCATCTCTCTCTCTGTCTCTCCCTGTCTCTCTCTCTCTCAACGGACCCTAGCATGTATCACTCTCTGTCTCTCCTTCATAAGAGCCTAACATCTCTCTCTCTCTCTCCAAGTTGCCTAATATCCCTCTGTCTCTGTCTATCTCTCTTTCTCTCAAAGGATAGTAGAATCACACTCCCTCTCCCTCTCTTCCAAAGGAGCCTAGCATCTCACTCTCTCTCGGTCTCCCTCGTCTCTCTCTCTCTCAAAGAAACTTAGCATTTCTCTCTTTCTCTCTCTCAAAGGATTCTAGCATCTCTCTCTTTCTTTCTCTCCGTAGGAAGCCTAGCATCACACACTCTCTCTTTCAAAGGAGCCTAGTATCTCTCTAACTCTCACTCTGTCTCTCAAAGGAGACTAGTATCTCTCTCTCTCTTTTTCAAAGGAGACAAGCATCTCTCTCTCTCTCACTCTCCCAAGAGCATATCACCTCTCCCTCCCTCTCTCTCTTTATGGAGTCTAGCATCTCTATCTCTCTCTGTCTCATTGCAGCCTTGCACAACTCCCCTTCCATCTCTCAAAGGAGCATAGCAACTATCTCTCTCTCTCTTTTTCAAAGAGTCCAAGAATCTCTCTCTCTATATATATATATATAGTGCATATCTTCTCTCCCTCTCCCTCTCTCTCAAAGAGCCTAGAATCTCTCTCTCTCTTTCTCAATGGAGACTAGCATCTCTCTGTCTCTCTTTCAAAGGAGCCTAACATTTCTCTCCTCTCTCTCTCTCTCTAAGGAGTCTAACATCACTCTCTCTCTCTGTAATTGGAGCCTATCTCTCTGTCTCTTTTTCTCAAGGGAGACTAGCATCTCTCTATCTCATGCTCTCATTCTCTCTCTCTCCCTCTCAAAGAGCCAAGCATCTCTCTCTCTCTCTAAAAGGAAGCTTCCATCACTCTGTCTCTGTCTCATAGTAGTCTAGCATCTCTCTCTCTAATAGGCTCATAGCATCTCTCTCTGTCTCTCTCTGTCTCTATGTAGCCTAGCATCTCTCTGTCTCTGTAATTCTCTCTTTCTCTGAAAGAAGCCTAGAGTCTCTCCCCCCCCATCTCAAAGGATTCTAGCGTCTCTCTCTCCTAAGAAGTCTAGCATCACACTGTCTCTCTTTCAAAGGATCCCAGCATCTCTCTGGCTTTCTCACTTTCTCTCAAAGGAGACTAGAATTTCTCTCTCTCACTCTCTCTCAAAGAAGCGTAGCATATTTCTCTCTCTCTGAAAGGAGCCTAGATTCTCTCTCTCTCTCTCTCTCTTTCTCTCTCTCTCTCTCTCTCTCTCAATCTCTCTCTTTACATCAAAGGAGCTTAGGACCTCTCTCAGACTAGCCAAGCATCTTTATCTCTCTCCCTCTCTCTCTCTCTTTCTCTCTCTCTCTAAAATCTTTGCATCTCTCTCTCTCTCAATGGAGCCTAGAGTCTCCAAGTCTTTCTATCTCTCTCTCGTTCTCTAAAAGGAGCTTAGCATCCCTCACTCTCTCTGTCTCTCTGTCTCAAAGGTGCCTATCATCTCTCTCTCTGTCTCTCTCTCAAAGGAGCCTAGCATGTATGTATCGCTCTCTATTTCTAAGAACCCTAGCATTTCTCTCTAGAAGAAGCCTAGAGTCTCACTGTCTCTGTATATCTCTCTTTGTCTCAAAGGAGCCTGCAATCTCTCTCCCTCTCTGTCACTCTCAAATTACCCTAGCATCTCTTTCTCTCTGTCTCTCTCAGTCTCTCTCTCTCAAAGAAGCCTAGCATATCTCTCTTTTTCTCTGTCTCACAATAGATTCTAGCATGTTTCACTTTCTCTCTCTCCCTAAGAAGTGTAGCATTACACTCTCTCTCTTTCAAAGAAGCCTAGCGTATCTCTGTATAATTCGCTCTCATTCTCTCAAATGAGCCTAGCATCTCTCTCTCTCTCTCGAAGGAACCTAGCCTCTCTCTGTCTCTATATATCTCTCTTATTCTCAAAGGAGCCTAGAAACTCTCTACCTCTCTATCTCAAAGGAGCTTAGCATCTCTCTCTCTGTCTCTCTCGTTCTCTCTCTCTCTCTCAAAGAAGCCTAGCATATATCTCTATCTCCCTCTCTCAAACGATTGTAGAATCTCTCTCTTACTCTCTCTCCCTATGTAGCCTAGCATCACACTCTCTCTCTTTCAAAGGAGCCTAGCATCTCTCTGTCTATCTCTCACTCTTTCTCTCAAAGGACACTAGAATCTCTCCTTCCCAATTTCTCTCTCAAAGAAGCCTAGCATCTCTCTCTCTCTCTCAAAGGAGCCTACCATCCCTCTTTCTCTCTCTCTCTCAAAGTAGAATAGCATCTCTCTCCTTATCTCTCTCTCTCTCAAAGAAGCTCAGCATACCTTTCTCTCTCTCAAAGGAGCCTAGCATATATACATCTCTCCGTCCCTCAAAGGAGTCTAGCATCCCTATCTCTCTCTCTCTCTCACACTAGACTAGCATCTCTCTCTCTCTCTCTCTCTCTCTCTCTCTCTCTCTCTCTCTCTCTCTCTCCCTCTAAGGAGCGTAGAATCTCCTTGTCTTTCTATCTCTCTCACTTTCTCTCAAAGGAGCCTAGCATCCCTCACTGCCTCACTATCTCTCTGACAGGAGCCTATCATCTCTCTCTCTCTCTCTCAATGGAGCGTAGCATGTATCTCTCTCTCTTTCAAATTAGCCTAGCATCTCTCTCTCTCTCGAAGGAGCCTAGCATCTCTCTCTCTTTGCATATCTCTCTTCCTCTCAAAGAACCTAGATTCTCTCTCCCTCTCTCTCTCAAAGGAGCCTCGCATCTCTTCCTCTCTGTATCTCTTGGTCTATCTCTCTCTCTCTCAAGGAAGCCTACCTTCTCTCCCTCTCTCTATCTCAAAGGAATCTAGCATCTCTCTCCTTCTCACTCTCCCTAAGAAGCTAGAATCACACTCTCTCTCTTTCACAGGAGCCTATCATCTCTTTTGATCTCTCTCTCCTTCTCTCTAAGGAGACTAGAATCACTCTTTCTCACTCTCTCTCTCAAAGAAACCTAGCATATCTCTCTCACTCTCTCTCTCTCTTATGAGCCTAGCATCCCAATCTCTCTCTCTCTTTCTCTCTCACTGTCTCACAAATTAGACTACCATTTATCTCTCTCTCTTTCTCTCAAAGTAGCTTAGCATCTATCTCTCTCTCTTTCAAAGGAGCCTAGCATCTCTCTGTTTCTCTCTCTCTCTTTCTCTCAAAGGATACTTGAATCTTTCTCTCTCAGTCTCTCTCTCAAATAAGCCTAGCATATTTCTCTCTCTCTCTCTCTCCCTCTCTCTCTCAAAGCAGCTTCGCATCTCTCTCTATCTCTCAACGGAACCTCACATCTCTCTCTCTCTCCCTCTCTCTCTCTATCTCAAATCTTTGCATCTCTCACTCTGTCTCAATGGAGCCTAGAAACTCCCTATCACTTCCCCTTTCTCTCAAGGAGACTAGTATCCCTCTCTCTCTCTCTCTTTCTCTCTCAAAGGAGCCTATAATCTCTTTCCCTCTGTCTCTCTCTGTCTCTCTCTCTCTCTCTCAATGATGCCTATCATATCTATCTATTTATCTCTCTCTCTCTAAGGGTTCTAGCATCTCTCACATTCTCTCTCTCCCTAAGAAGCCTAGTATCACACTCTCTCTCTTTAAATGAGCCTAGCATCACTCTGTCTATCTCTCTCTCTTTCTCTCAAAGGAGACTAGAATCTCTCTCTAAGAAGGCTAGCATCTCTCACTCTCCCACAATGGAGCCTTGAATCTCTCTCTCTCTCTCTCTCTCTCTCTCTCTCTCTCTCTCTCTCTCTCTCTCCTTCAAACTAGACTAGCATCTCTCTCTCTCTCTTTCTCTCAGAGGAACTTAGCTTTTCCCTCTCTCTCAACGGAGCCCATCTATTCTCTCTCTCTCCCTCTCTCTCTCTCTCCAAAATCTTTGCATCTCTCTCTCTCAAAAGAGTCTAGAATACTCCTGTCTTTTGGTCTCTCTCTCTTTCTCTCAAATGAGCCCAGCATCCCTCTCTCTCTCTCTCAAATGAGTCTGTCATCTCTCTCTCTGTCTCTCCCTGTCTCTCTCTCTCTCAACGGACCCTAGCATGTATCACTCTCTGTCTCTCCTTCATAAGAGCCTAACATCTCTCTCTCTCTCTCCAAGTTGCCTAATATCCCTCTGTCTCTGTCTATCTCTCTTTCTCTCAAAGGATAGTAGAATCACACTCCCTCTCCCTCTCTTCCAAAGGAGCCTAGCATCTCACTCTCTCTCGGTCTCCCTCGTCTCTCTCTCTCTCAAAGAAACTTAGCATTTCTCTCTTTCTCTCTCTCAAAGGATTCTAGCATCTCTCTCTTTCTTTCTCTCCGTAGGAAGCCTAGCATCACACACTCTCTCTTTCAAAGGAGCCTAGTATCTCTCTAACTCTCACTCTTTCTCTCAAAGGAGACTAGTATCTCTCTCTCTCTTTTTCAAAGGAGACAAGGATCTCTCTCTCTCTCACTCTCCCAAGAGCATATCACCTCTCCCTCCCTCTCTCTCTTTATGGAGTCTAGCATCTCTATCTCTCTCTGTCTCATTGCAGCCTTGCACAACTCCCCTTCCATCTCTCAAAGGAGCATAGCAACTATCTCTCTCTCTCTTTTTCAAAGAATCCAAGAATCTCTCTCTCTATATATATATATATATATAGTGCATATCTTCTCTCCCTCTCCCTCTCTCTCAAAGAGCCTAGAATCTCTCTCTCTCTTTCTCAATGGAGACTAGCATCTCTCTGTCTCTCTTTCAAAGGAGCCTAACATTTCTCTCCTTCTCTCTCTCTCTCTCTAAGGAGTCTAACATCACTCTCTCTCTCTCTGTAATTGGAGCCTATCTCTCTGTCTCTTTTTCTCAAGGGAGACTAGCATCTCTCTATCTCATGCTCTCATTCTCTCTCTCTCCCTCTCAAAGAGCCAAGCATCTCTCTCTCTCTCTAAAAGGAAGCTTCCATCACTCTGTCTCTGTCTCATAGTAGTCTAGCATCTCTCTCTCTAATAGGCTCATAGCATCTCTCTCTGTCTCTCTCTGTCTCTATGTAGCCTAGCATCTCTCCGTCTCTGTAATTCTCTCTTTCTCTGAAAGAAGCCTAGAGTCTCTCCCCCCCCATTCTCAAAGGATTCTAGCGTCTCTCTCTCCTAAGAAGTCTAGAATGACACTGTCTCTCTTTCAAAGGATCCCAGCATCTCTCTGGCTTTCTCACTTTCTCTCAAAGGAGACTAGAATTTCTCTCTCTCACTCTCTCTCAAAGAAGCGTAGCATATTTCTCTCTCTCTGAAAGGAGCCTAGATTCTCTCTCTCTTTCTCTCTCTCTCTCTCTCTCTCTCTCTCTCTCTCTCTCTCTCTCTCTCAATCTCTCTCTTTACATCAAAGGAGCTTAGGACCTCTCTCAGACTAGCCAAGCATCTTTATCTCTCTCCCTCTCTCTCTCTCTCTTTCTCTCTCTCTCTAAAATCTTTGCATCTCTCTCTCTCTCAATGGAGCCTAGAGTCTCCAAGTCTTTCTATCTCTCTCTCGTTCTCTAAAAGGAGCTTAGCATCCCTCACTCTCTCTGTCTCTCTGTCTCAAAGGTGCCTATCATCTCTCTCTCTGTCTCTCTCTCAAAGGAGCCTAGCATGTATGTATCGCTCTCTATTTCTAAGAACCCTAGCATTTCTCTCTAGAAGAAGCCTAGAGTCTCACTGTCTCTGTATATCTCTCTTTGTCTCAAAGGAGCCTGCAATCTCTCTCCCTCTCTGTCACACTCAAATTACCCTAGCATCTCTTTCTCTCTGTCTCTCTCAGTCTCTCTCTCTCAAAGAAGCCTAGCATATCTCTCTTTTTCTCTGTCTCACAATAGATTCTAGCATGTTTCACTTTCTCTCTCTCCCTAAGAAGTGTAGCATTACACTCTCTCTCTTTCAAAGAAGCCTAGCGTATCTCTGTATAATTCGCTCTCATTCTCTCAAATGAGCCTAGCATCTCTCTCTCTCTCTCGAAGGAACCTAGCCTCTCTCTGTCTCTATATATCTCTCTTATTCTCAAAGGAGCCTAGAAACTCTCTACCTCTCTATCTCAAAGGAGCTTAGCATCTCTCTCTCTGTCTCTCTCGTTCTCTCTCTCTCTCTCAAAGAAGCCTAGCATATATCTCTATCTCCCTCTCTCAAACGATTGTAGAATCTTTCTCTTACTCTCTCTCCCTATGTAGCCTAGCATCACACTCTCTCTTTCAAAGGAGCCTAGCATCTCTCTGTCTATCTCTCACTCTTTCTCTCAAAGGACACTAGAATCTCTCCTTCCCAATTTCTCTCTCAAAGAAGCCTAGCATCTCTCTCTCTCTCTCAAAGGAGCCTACCATCCCTCTTTCTCTCTCTCTCTCAAAGTAGAATAGCATCTCTCTCCTTATCTCTCTCTCTCTCAAAGAAGCTCAGCATACCTTTCTCTCTCTCAAAGGAGCCTAGCATATATACATCTCTCCGTCCCTCAAAGGAGTCTAGCATCCCTATCTCTCTCTCTCTCTCACACTAGACTAGCATATCTCTCTCTCTCTCTCTCTCTCTCTCTCTCTCTCTCTCTCTCTCTCTCTCTCTCTCTCTCTCTCTCCCTCTAAGGAGCTAAGGAGCGTAGAATCTCCTGGTCTTTCTATCTCTCTCACTTTCTCTCAAAGGAGCCTAGCATCCCTCACTGCCTCACTATCTCTCTGACAGGAGCCTATCATCTCTCTCTCTCTCTCAATGGAGCATAGCATGTATCTCTCTCTCTTTCAAATTAGCCTAGCATCTCTCTCTCTCTCGAAGGAGCCTAGCATCTCTCTCTCTTTGCATATCTCTCTTCCTCTCAAAGAACCTAGATTCTCTCTCCCTCTCTCTCTCAAAGGAGCCTCGCATCTCTTCCTCTCTGTATCTCTTGGTCTATCTATCTCTCTCTCAAGGAAGCCTACCTTCTCTCCCTCTCTCTATCTCAAAGGAATCTAGCATCTCTCTCCTTCTCACTCTCCCTAAGAAGCTAGAATCACACTCTCTCTCTTTCACAGGAGCCTATCATCTCTTTTGATCTCTCTCTCCTTCTCTCTAAGGAGACTAGAATCACTCTTTCTCACTCTCTCTCTCAAAGAAACCTAGCATATCTCTCTCACTCTCTCTCTCTCTTATGAGCCTAGCATCCCAATCTCTCTCTCTCTTTCTCTCTCACTGTCTCACAAATTAGACTACCATTTATCTCTCTCTCTTTCTCTCAAAGTAGCTTAGCATCTATCTCTCTCTCTTTCAAAGGAGCCTAGCATCTCTCTGTTTCTCTCTCTCTCTTTCTCTCAAAGGATACTTGAATCTTTCTCTCTCAGTCTCTCTCTCAAATAAGCCTAGCATATTTCTCTCTCTCTCTCTCTCCCTCTCTCTCTCAAAGCAGCTTCGCATCTCTCTCTATCTCTCAACGGAACCTCACATCTCTCTCTCTCTCCCTCTCTCTCTCTATCTCAAATCTTTGCATCTCTCACTCTGTCTCAATGGAGCCTAGAAACTCCCTATCACTTCCCCTTTCTCTCAAGGAGACTAGTATCCCTCTCTCTCTCTCTCTTTCTCTCTCAAAGGAGCCTATAATCTCTTTCCCTCTGTCTCTCTCTGTCTCTCTCTCTCTCTCTCAATGATGCCTATCATATCTATCTATTTATCTCTCTCTCTCTAAGGGTTCTAGCATCTCTCACATTCTCTCTCTCCCTAAGAAGCCTAGTATCACACTCTCTCTCTTTAAATGAGCCTAGCATCACTCTGTCTATCTCTCTCTCTTTCTCTCAAAGGAGACTAGAATCTCTCTCTAAGAAGGCTAGCATCTCTCACTCTCCCACAATGGAGCCTTGAATCTCTCTCTCTCTCTCTCTCTCTCTCTCTCTCTCTCTCTCTCTCCTTCAAACTAGACTAGCATCTCTCTCTCTCTCTTTCTCTCAGAGGAACTTAGCTTTTCCCTCTCTCTCAACGGAGCCCATCTATTCTCTCTCTCTCCCTCTCTCTCTCTCTCCAAAATCTTTGCATCTCTCTCTCTCAAAAGAGTCTAGAATACTCCTGTCTTTTGGTCTCTCTCTCTTTCTCTCAAATGAGCCCAGCATCCCTCTCTCTCTCTCTCAAATGAGTCTGTCATCTCTCTCTCTGTCTCTCCCTGTCTCTCTCTCTCTCAACGGACCCTAGCATGTATCACTCTCTGTCTCTCCTTCATAAGAGCCTAACATCTCTCTCTCTCTCTCCAAGTTGCCTAATATCCCTCTGTCTCTGTCTATCTCTCTTTCTCTCAAAGGATAGTAGAATCACACTCCCTCTCCCTCTCTTCCAAAGGAGCCTAGCATCTCACTCTCTCTCGGTCTCCCTCTTCTCTCTCTCTCTCAAAGAAACTTAGCATTTCTCTCTTTCTCTCTCTCAAAGGATTCTAGCATCTCTCTCTTTCTTTCTCTCCGTAGGAAGCCTAGCATCACACACTCTCTCTTTCAAAGGAGCCTAGTATCTCTCTAACTCTCACTCTTTCTCTCAAAGGAGACTAGTATCTCTCTCTCTCTTTTTCAAAGGAGACAAGGATCTCTCTCTCTCTCACTCTCCCAAGAGCATATCACCTCTCCCTCCCTCTCTCTCTTTATGGAGTCTAGCATCTCTATCTCTCTCTGTCTCATTGCAGCCTTGCACAACTCCCCTTCCATCTCTCAAAGGAGCATAGCAACTATCTCTCTCTCTCTTTTTCAAAGAATCCAAGAATCTCTCTCTCTATATATATATATATATATAGTGCATATCTTCTCTCCCTCTCCCTCTCTCTCAAAGAGCCTAGAATCTCTCTCTCTCTTTCTCAATGGAGACTAGCATCTCTCTGTCTCTCTTTCAAAGGAGCCTAACATTTCTCTCCTTCTCTCTCTCTCTCTCTAAGGAGTCTAACATCACTCTCTCTCTCTCTGTAATTGGAGCCTATCTCTCTGTCTCTTTTTCTCAAGGGAGACTAGCATCTCTCTATCTCATGCTCTCATTCTCTCTCTCTCCCTCTCAAAGAGCCAAGCATCTCTCTCTCTCTCTAAAAGGAAGCTTCCATCACTCTGTCTCTGTCTCATAGTAGTCTAGCATCTCTCTCTCTAATAGGCTCATAGCATCTCTCTCTGTCTCTCTCTGTCTCTATGTAGCCTAGCATCTCTCCGTCTCTGTAATTCTCTCTTTCTCTGAAAGAAGCCTAGAGTCTCTCCCCCCCCATTCTCAAAGGATTCTAGCGTCTCTCTCTCCTAAGAAGTCTAGAATGACACTGTCTCTCTTTCAAAGGATCCCAGCATCTCTCTGGCTTTCTCACTTTCTCTCAAAGGAGACTAGAATTTCTCTCTCTCACTCTCTCTCAAAGAAGCGTAGCATATTTCTCTCTCTCTGAAAGGAGCCTAGATTCTCTCTCTCTTCTCTCTCTCTCTCTCTCTCTCTCTCTCTCTCTCTCTCTCTCTCAATCTCTCTCTTTACATCAAAGGAGCTTAGGACCTCTCTCAGACTAGCCAAGCATCTTTATCTCTCTCCCTCTCTCTCTCTCTTTCTCTCTCTCTCTAAAATCTTTGCATCTCTCTCTCTCTCAATGGAGCCTAGAGTCTCCAAGTCTTTCTATCTCTCTCTCGTTCTCTAAAAGGAGCTTAGCATCCCTCACTCTCTCTGTCTCTCTGTCTCAAAGGTGCCTATCATCTCTCTCTCTGTCTCTCTCTCAAAGGAGCCTAGCATGTATGTATCGCTCTCTATTTCTAAGAACCCTAGCATTTCTCTCTAGAAGAAGCCTAGAGTCTCACTGTCTCTGTATATCTCTCTTTGTCTCAAAGGAGCCTGCAATCTCTCTCCCTCTCTGTCACACTCAAATTACCCTAGCATCTCTTTCTCTCTGTCTCTCTCAGTCTCTCTCTCTCAAAGAAGCCTAGCATATCTCTCTTTTTCTCTGTCTCACAATAGATTCTAGCATGTTTCACTTTCTCTCTCTCCCTAAGAAGTGTAGCATTACACTCTCTCTCTTTCAAAGAAGCCTAGCGTATCTCTGTATAATTCGCTCTCATTCTCTCAAATGAGCCTAGCATCTCTCTCTCTCTCTCGAAGGAACCTAGCCTCTCTCTGTCTCTATATATCTCTCTTATTCTCAAAGGAGCCTAGAAACTCTCTACCTCTCTATCTCAAAGGAGCTTAGCATCTCTCTCTCTGTCTCTCTCGTTCTCTCTCTCTCTCTCAAAGAAGCCTAGCATATATCTCTATCTCCCTCTCTCAAACGATTGTAGAATCTTTCTCTTACTCTCTCTCCCTATGTAGCCTAGCATCACACTCTCTCTTTCAAAGGAGCCTAGCATCTCTCTGTCTATCTCTCACTCTTTCTCTCAAAGGACACTAGAATCTCTCCTTCCCAATTTCTCTCTCAAAGAAGCCTAGCATCTCTCTCTCTCTCTCAAAGGAGCCTACCATCCCTCTTTCTCTCTCTCTCTCAAAGTAGAATAGCATCTCTCTCCTTATCTCTCTCTCTCTCAAAGAAGCTCAGCATACCTTTCTCTCTCTCAAAGGAGCCTAGCATATATACATCTCTCCGTCCCTCAAAGGAGTCTAGCATCCCTATCTCTCTCTCTCTCTCACACTAGACTAGCATATCTCTCTCTCTCTCTCTCTCTCTCTCTCTCCCTCTAAGGAGCTAAGGAGCGTAGAATCTCCTGGTCTTTCTATCTCTCTCACTTTCTCTCAAAGGAGCCTAGCATCCCTCACTGCCTCACTATCTCTCTGACAGGAGCCTATCATCTCTCTCTCTCTCTCAATGGAGCATAGCATGTATCTCTCTCTCTTTCAAATTAGCCTAGCATCTCTCTCTCTCTCGAAGGAGCCTAGCATCTCTCTCTCTTTGCATATCTCTCTTCCTCTCAAAGAACCTAGATTCTCTCTCCCTCTCTCTCTCAAAGGAGCCTCGCATCTCTTCCTCTCTGTATCTCTTGGTCTATCTATCTCTCTCTCAAGGAAGCCTACCTTCTCTCCCTCTCTCTATCTCAAAGGAATCTAGCATCTCTCTCCTTCTCACTCTCCCTAAGAAGCTAGAATCACACTCTCTCTCTTTCACAGGAGCCTATCATCTCTTTTGATCTCTCTCTCCTTCTCTCTAAGGAGACTAGAATCACTCTTTCTCACTCTCTCTCTCAAAGAAACCTAGCATATCTCTCTCACTCTCTCTCTCTCTTATGAGCCTAGCATCCCAATCTCTCTCTCTCTTTCTCTCTCACTGTCTCACAAATTAGACTACCATTTATCTCTCTCTCTTTCTCTCAAAGTAGCTTAGCATCTATCTCTCTCTCTTTCAAAGGAGCCTAGCATCTCTCTGTTTCTCTCTCTCTCTTTCTCTCAAAGGATACTTGAATCTTTCTCTCTCAGTCTCTCTCTCAAATAAGCCTAGCATATTTCTCTCTCTCTCTCTCTCCCTCTCTCTCTCAAAGCAGCTTCGCATCTCTCTCTATCTCTCAACGGAACCTCACATCTCTCTCTCTCTCCCTCTCTCTCTCTATCTCAAATCTTTGCATCTCTCACTCTGTCTCAATGGAGCCTAGAAACTCCCTATCACTTCCCCTTTCTCTCAAGGAGACTAGTATCCCTCTCTCTCTCTCTCTTTCTCTCTCAAAGGAGCCTATAATCTCTTTCCCTCTGTCTCTCTCTGTCTCTCTCTCTCTCAATGATGCCTATCATATCTATCTATTTATCTCTCTCTCTCTAAGGGTTCTAGCATCTCTCACATTCTCTCTCTCCCTAAGAAGCCTAGTATCACACTCTCTCTCTTTAAATGAGCCTAGCATCACTCTGTCTATCTCTCTCTCTTTCTCTCAAAGGAGACTAGAATCTCTCTCTAAGAAGGCTAGCATCTCTCACTCTCCCACAATGGAGCCTTGAATCTCTCTCTCTCTCTCTCTCTCTCTCTCTCTCTCTCTCTCTCTCTCTCTCTCTCCTTCAAACTAGACTAGCATCTCTCTCTCTCTCTTTCTCTCAGAGGAACTTAGCTTTTCCCTCTCTCTCAACGGAGCCCATCTATTCTCTCTCTCTCCCTCTCTCTCTCTCTCCAAAATCTTTGCATCTCTCTCTCTCAAAAGAGTCTAGAATACTCCTGTCTTTTGGTCTCTCTCTCTTTCTCTCAAATGAGCCCAGCATCCCTCTCTCTCTCTCTCAAATGAGTCTGTCATCTCTCTCTCTGTCTCTCCCTGTCTCTCTCTCTCTCAACGGACCCTAGCATGTATCACTCTCTGTCTCTCCTTCATAAGAGCCTAACATCTCTCTCTCTCTCTCCAAGTTGCCTAATATCCCTCTGTCTCTGTCTATCTCTCTTTCTCTCAAAGGATAGTAGAATCACACTCCCTCTCCCTCTCTTCCAAAGGAGCCTAGCATCTCACTCTCTCTCGGTCTCCCTCGTCTCTCTCTCTCTCAAAGAAACTTAGCATTTCTCTCTTTCTCTCTCTCAAAGGATTCTAGCATCTCTCTCTTTCTTTCTCTCCGTAGGAAGCCTAGCATCACACACTCTCTCTTTCAAAGGAGCCTAGTATCTCTCTAACTCTCACTCTTTCTCTCAAAGGAGACTAGTATCTCTCTCTCTCTTTTTCAAAGGAGACAAGGATCTCTCTCTCTCTCACTCTCCCAAGAGCATATCACCTCTCCCTCCCTCTCTCTCTTTATGGAGTCTAGCATCTCTATCTCTCTCTGTCTCATTGCAGCCTTGCACAACTCCCCTTCCATCTCTCAAAGGAGCATAGCAACTATCTCTCTCTCTCTTTTTCAAAGAATCCAAGAATCTCTCTCTCAATATATATATATATATATAGTGCATATCTTCTCTCCCTCTCCCTCTCTCTCAAAGAGCCTAGAATCTCTCTCTCTCTTTCTCAATGGAGACTAGCATCTCTCTGTCTCTCTTTCAAAGGAGCCTAACATTTCTCTCCTTCTCTCTCTCTCTCTCTAAGGAGTCTAACATCACTCTCTCTCTCTCTGTAATTGGAGCCTATCTCTCTGTCTCTTTTTCTCAAGGGAGACTAGCATCTCTCTATCTCATGCTCTCATTCTCTCTCTCTCCCTCTCAAAGAGCCAAGCATCTCTCTCTCTCTCTAAAAGGAAGCTTCCATCACTCTGTCTCTGTCTCATAGTAGTCTAGCATCTCTCTCTCTAATAGGCTCATAGCATCTCTCTCTGTCTCTCTCTGTCTCTATGTAGCCTAGCATCTCTCCGTCTCTGTAATTCTCTCTTTCTCTGAAAGAAGCCTAGAGTCTCTCCCCCCCCATTCTCAAAGGATTCTAGCGTCTCTCTCTCCTAAGAAGTCTAGAATGACACTGTCTCTCTTTCAAAGGATCCCAGCATCTCTCTGGCTTTCTCACTTTCTCTCAAAGGAGACTAGAATTTCTCTCTCTCACTCTCTCTCAAAGAAGCGTAGCATATTTCTCTCTCTCTGAAAGGAGCCTAGATTCTCTCTCTCTTTCTCTCTCTCTCTCTCTCTCTCTCTCTCTCTCAATCTCTCTCTTTACATCAAAGGAGCTTAGGACCTCTCTCAGACTAGCCAAGCATCTTTATCTCTCTCCCTCTCTCTCTCTCTTTCTCTCTCTCTCTAAAATCTTTGCATCTCTCTCTCTCTCAATGGAGCCTAGAGTCTCCAAGTCTTTCTATCTCTCTCTCGTTCTCTAAAAGGAGCTTAGCATCCCTCACTCTCTCTGTCTCTCTGTCTCAAAGGTGCCTATCATCTCTCTCTCTGTCTCTCTCTCAAAGGAGCCTAGCATGTATGTATCGCTCTCTATTTCTAAGAACCCTAGCATTTCTCTCTAGAAGAAGCCTAGAGTCTCACTGTCTCTGTATATCTCTCTTTGTCTCAAAGGAGCCTGCAATCTCTCTCCCTCTCTGTCACACTCAAATTACCCTAGCATCTCTTTCTCTCTGTCTCTCTCAGTCTCTCTCTCTCAAAGAAGCCTAGCATATCTCTCTCTCTTTTTCTCTGTCTCACAATAGATTCTAGCATGTTTCACTTTCTCTCTCTCCCTAAGAAGTGTAGCATTACACTCTCTCTCTTTCAAAGAAGCCTAGCGTATCTCTGTATAATTCGCTCTCATTCTCTCAAATGAGCCTAGCATCTCTCTCTCTCTCTCGAAGGAACCTAGCCTCTCTCTGTCTCTATATATCTCTCTTATTCTCAAAGGAGCCTAGAAACTCTCTACCTCTCTATCTCAAAGGAGCTTAGCATCTCTCTCTCTGTCTCTCTCGTTCTCTCTCTCTCTCTCAAAGAAGCCTAGCATATATCTCTATCTCCCTCTCTCAAACGATTGTAGAATCTTTCTCTTACTCTCTCTCCCTATGTAGCCTAGCATCACACTCTCTCTTTCAAAGGAGCCTAGCATCTCTCTGTCTATCTCTCACTCTTTCTCTCAAAGGACACTAGAATCTCTCCTTCCCAATTTCTCTCTCAAAGAAGCCTAGCATCTCTCTCTCTCTCTCAAAGGAGCCTACCATCCCTCTTTCTCTCTCTCTCTCAAAGTAGAATAGCATCTCTCTCCTTATCTCTCTCTCTCTCAAAGAAGCTCAGCATACCTTTCTCTCTCTCAAAGGAGCCTAGCATATATACATCTCTCCGTCCCTCAAAGGAGTCTAGCATCCCTATCTCTCTCTCTCTCACACTAGACTAGCATCTCTCTCTCTCTCTCTCTCTCTCTCTCTCTCTCTCTCTCTCTCTCTCTAAGGAGCGTAGAATCTCCTGGTCTTTCTATCTCTCTCACTTTCTCTCAAAGGAGCCTAGCATCCCTCACTGCCTCACTATCTCTCTGACAGGAGCCTATCATCTCTCTCTCTCTCTCAATGGAGCATAGCATGTATCTCTCTCTCTTTCAAATTAGCCTAGCATCTCTCTCTCTCTCGAAGGAGCCTAGCATCTCTCTCTCTTTGCATATCTCTCTTCCTCTCAAAGAACCTAGATTCTCTCTCCCTCTCTCTCTCAAAGGAGCCTCGCATCTCTTCCTCTCTGTATCTCTTGGTCTATCTATCTCTCTCTCAAGGAAGCCTACCTTCTCTCCCTCTCTCTATCTCAAAGGAATCTAGCATCTCTCTCCTTCTCACTCTCCCTAAGAAGCTAGAATCACACTCTCTCTCTTTCACAGGAGCCTATCATCTCTTTTGATCTCTCTCTCCTTCTCTCTAAGGAGACTAGAATCACTCTTTCTCACTCTCTCTCTCAAAGAAACCTAGCATATCTCTCTCACTCTCTCTCTCTCTTATGAGCCTAGCATCCCAATCTCTCTCTCTCTTTCTCTCTCACTGTCTCACAAATTAGACTACCATTTATCTCTCTCTCTTTCTCTCAAAGTAGCTTAGCATCTATCTCTCTCTCTTTCAAAGGAGCCTAGCATCTCTCTGTTTCTCTCTCTCTCTTTCTCTCAAAGGATACTTGAATCTTTCTCTCTCAGTCTCTCTCTCAAATAAGCCTAGCATATTTCTCTCTCTCTCTCTCTCCCTCTCTCTCTCAAAGCAGCTTCGCATCTCTCTCTATCTCTCAACGGAACCTCACATCTCTCTCTCTCTCCCTCTCTCTCTCTATCTCAAATCTTTGCATCTCTCACTCTGTCTCAATGGAGCCTAGAAACTCCCTATCACTTCCCCTTTCTCTCAAGGAGACTAGTATCCCTCTCTCTCTCTCTCTTTCTCTCTCAAAGGAGCCTATAATCTCTTTCCCTCTGTCTCTCTCTGTCTCTCTCTCTCTCTCAATGATGCCTATCATATCTATCTATTTATCTCTCTCTCTCTAAGGGTTCTAGCATCTCTCACATTCTCTCTCTCCCTAAGAAGCCTAGTATCACACTCTCTCTCTTTAAATGAGCCTAGCATCACTCTGTCTATCTCTCTCTCTTTCTCTCAAAGGAGACTAGAATCTCTCTCTAAGAAGGCTAGCATCTCTCACTCTCCCACAATGGAGCCTTGAATCTCTCTCTCTCTCTCTCTCTCTCTCTCTCTCTCTCTCTCTCTCTCTCTCTCTCTTCAAACTAGACTAGCATCTCTCTCTCTCTCTTTCTCTCAGAGGAACTTAGCTTTTCCCTCTCTCTCAACGGAGCCCATCTATTCTCTCTCTCTCCCTCTCTCTCTCTCTCCAAAATCTTTGCATCTCTCTCTCTCAAAAGAGTCTAGAATACTCCTGTCTTTTGGTCTCTCTCTCTTTCTCTCAAATGAGCCCAGCATCCCTCTCTCTCTCTCTCAAATGAGTCTGTCATCTCTCTCTCTGTCTCTCCCTGTCTCTCTCTCTCTCAACGGACCCTAGCATGTATCACTCTCTGTCTCTCCTTCATAAGAGCCTAACATCTCTCTCTCTCTCTCCAAGTTGCCTAATATCCCTCTGTCTCTGTCTATCTCTCTTTCTCTCAAAGGATAGTAGAATCACACTCCCTCTCCCTCTCTTCCAAAGGAGCCTAGCATCTCACTCTCTCTCGGTCTCCCTCGTCTCTCTCTCTCTCAAAGAAACTTAGCATTTCTCTCTTTCTCTCTCTCAAAGGATTCTAGCATCTCTCTCTTTCTTTCTCTCCGTAGGAAGCCTAGCATCACACACTCTCTCTTTCAAAGGAGCCTAGTATCTCTCTAACTCTCACTCTTTCTCTCAAAGGAGACTAGTATCTCTCTCTCTCTTTTTCAAAGGAGACAAGGATCTCTCTCTCTCTCACTCTCCCAAGAGCATATCACCTCTCCCTCCCTCTCTCTCTTTATGGAGTCTAGCATCTCTATCTCTCTCTGTCTCATTGCAGCCTTGCACAACTCCCCTTCCATCTCTCAAAGGAGCATAGCAACTATCTCTCTCTCTCTTTTTCAAAGAATCCAAGAATCTCTCTCTCTCTATATATATATATATATAGTGCATATCTTCTCTCCCTCTCCCTCTCTCTCAAAGAGCCTAGAATCTCTCTCTCTCTTTCTCAATGGAGACTAGCATCTCTCTGTCTCTCTTTCAAAGGAGCCTAACATTTCTCTCCTTCTCTCTCTCTCTCTCTAAGGAGTCTAACATCACTCTCTCTCTCTCTGTAATTGGAGCCTATCTCTCTGTCTCTTTTTCTCAAGGGAGACTAGCATCTCTCTATCTCATGCTCTCATTCTCTCTCTCTCCCTCTCAAAGAGCCAAGCATCTCTCTCTCTCTCTAAAAGGAAGCTTCCATCACTCTGTCTCTGTCTCATAGTAGTCTAGCATCTCTCTCTCTAATAGGCTCATAGCATCTCTCTCTGTCTCTCTCTGTCTCTATGTAGCCTAGCATCTCTCCGTCTCTGTAATTCTCTCTTTCTCTGAAAGAAGCCTAGAGTCTCTCCCCCCCCATTCTCAAAGGATTCTAGCGTCTCTCTCTCCTAAGAAGTCTAGAATGACACTGTCTCTCTTTCAAAGGATCCCAGCATCTCTCTGGCTTTCTCACTTTCTCTCAAAGGAGACTAGAATTTCTCTCTCTCACTCTCTCTCAAAGAAGCGTAGCATATTTCTCTCTCTCTGAAAGGAGCCTAGATTCTCTCTCTCTTTCTCTCTCTCTCTCTCTCTCTCTCTCTCTCTCTCTCAATCTCTCTCTTTACATCAAAGGAGCTTAGGACCTCTCTCAGACTAGCCAAGCATCTTTATCTCTCTCCCTCTCTCTCTCTCTTTCTCTCTCTCTCTAAAATCTTTGCATCTCTCTCTCTCTCAATGGAGCCTAGAGTCTCCAAGTCTTTCTATCTCTCTCTCGTTCTCTAAAAGGAGCTTAGCATCCCTCACTCTCTCTGTCTCTCTGTCTCAAAGGTGCCTATCATCTCTCTCTCTGTCTCTCTCTCAAAGGAGCCTAGCATGTATGTATCGCTCTCTATTTCTAAGAACCCTAGCATTTCTCTCTAGAAGAAGCCTAGAGTCTCACTGTCTCTGTATATCTCTCTTTGTCTCAAAGGAGCCTGCAATCTCTCTCCCTCTCTGTCACACTCAAATTACCCTAGCATCTCTTTCTCTCTGTCTCTCTCAGTCTCTCTCTCTCAAAGAAGCCTAGCATATCTCTCTTTTTCTCTGTCTCACAATAGATTCTAGCATGTTTCACTTTCTCTCTCTCCCTAAGAAGTGTAGCATTACACTCTCTCTCTTTCAAAGAAGCCTAGCGTATCTCTGTATAATTCGCTCTCATTCTCTCAAATGAGCCTAGCATCTCTCTCTCTCTCTCGAAGGAACCTAGCCTCTCTCTGTCTCTATATATCTCTCTTATTCTCAAAGGAGCCTAGAAACTCTCTACCTCTCTATCTCAAAGGAGCTTAGCATCTCTCTCTCTGTCTCTCTCGTTCTCTCTCTCTCTCTCAAAGAAGCCTAGCATATATCTCTATCTCCCTCTCTCAAACGATTGTAGAATCTTTCTCTTACTCTCTCTCCCTATGTAGCCTAGCATCACACTCTCTCTTTCAAAGGAGCCTAGCATCTCTCTGTCTATCTCTCACTCTTTCTCTCAAAGGACACTAGAATCTCTCCTTCCCAATTTCTCTCTCAAAGAAGCCTAGCATCTCTCTCTCTCTCTCAAAGGAGCCTACCATCCCTCTTTCTCTCTCTCTCTCAAAGTAGAATAGCATCTCTCTCCTTATCTCTCTCTCTCTCAAAGAAGCTCAGCATACCTTTCTCTCTCTCAAAGGAGCCTAGCATATATACATGTCTCCGTCCCTCAAAGGAGTCTAGCATCCCTATCTCTCTCTCTCTCACACTAGACTAGCATCTCTCTCTCTCTCTCTCTCTCTCTCTCTCTCTCTCTCTCTCTCTCTCTCTCTCTCTAAGGAGCGTAGAATCTCCTGGTCTTTCTATCTCTCTCACTTTCTCTCAAAGGAGCCTAGCATCCCTCACTGCCTCACTATCTCTCTGACAGGAGCCTATCATCTCTCTCTCTCTCTCAATGGAGCATAGCATGTATCTCTCTCTCTTTCAAATTAGCCTAGCATCTCTCTCTCTCTCGAAGGAGCCTAGCATCTCTCTCTCTTTGCATATCTCTCTTCCTCTCAAAGAACCTAGATTCTCTCTCCCTCTCTCTCTCAAAGGAGCCTCGCATCTCTTCCTCTCTGTATCTCTTGGTCTATCTATCTCTCTCTCAAGGAAGCCTACCTTCTCTCCCTCTCTCTATCTCAAAGGAATCTAGCATCTCTCTCCTTCTCACTCTCCCTAAGAAGCTAGAATCACACTCTCTCTCTTTCACAGGAGCCTATCATCTCTTTTGATCTCTCTCTCCTTCTCTCTAAGGAGACTAGAATCACTCTTTCTCACTCTCTCTCTCAAAGAAACCTAGCATATCTCTCTCACTCTCTCTCTCTCTTATGAGCCTAGCATCCCAATCTCTCTCTCTCTTTCTCTCTCACTGTCTCACAAATTAGACTACCATTTATCTCTCTCTCTTTCTCTCAAAGTAGCTTAGCATCTATCTCTCTCTCTTTCAAAGGAGCCTAGCATCTCTCTGTTTCTCTCTCTCTCTCTTTCTCTCAAAGGATACTTGAATCTTTCTCTCTCAGTCTCTCTCTCAAATAAGCCTAGCATATTTCTCTCTCTCTCTCTCTCCCTCTCTCTCTCAAAGCAGCTTCGCATCTCTCTCTATCTCTCAACGGAACCTCACATCTCTCTCTCTCTCCCTCTCTCTCTCTATCTCAAATCTTTGCATCTCTCACTCTGTCTCAATGGAGCCTAGAAACTCCCTATCACTTCCCCTTTCTCTCAAGGAGACTAGTATCCCTCTCTCTCTCTCTCTTTCTCTCTCAAAGGAGCCTATAATCTCTTTCCCTCTGTCTCTCTCTGTCTCTCTCTCTCTCACAATGATGCCTATCATATCTATCTATTTATCTCTCTCTCTCTAAGGGTTCTAGCATCTCTCACATTCTCTCTCTCCCTAAGAAGCCTAGTATCACACTCTCTCTCTTTAAATGAGCCTAGCATCACTCTGTCTATCTCTCTCTCTTTCTCTCAAAGGAGACTAGAATCTCTCTCTGTCACTCTCTCTCTAAGAAGGCTAGCATCTCTCACTCTCCCACAATGGAGCCTTGAATCACTCTCTCTCTCTCTCTCTCTCTCTCTCTCTCTCTCTCTCTCTCTCTCTCTCTCTCCTTCAAACTAGACTAGCATCTCTCTCTCTCTCTTTCTCTCAGAGGAACTTAGCTTTTCCCTCTCTCTCAACGGAGCCCATCTATTCTCTCTCTCTCCCTCTCTCTCTCTCTCCAAAATCTTTGCATCTCTCTCTCTCAAAAGAGTCTAGAATACTCCTGTCTTTTGGTCTCTCTCTCTTTCTCTCAAATGAGCCCAGCATCCCTCTCTCTCTCTCTCAAATGAGTCTGTCATCTCTCTCTCTGTCTCTCCCTGTCTCTCTCTCTCTCAACGGACCCTAGCATGTATCACTCTCTGTCTCTCCTTCATAAGAGCCTAACATCTCTCTCTCTCTCTCCAAGTTGCCTAATATCCCTCTGTCTCTGTCTATCTCTCTTTCTCTCAAAGGATAGTAGAATCACACTCCCTCTCCCTCTCTTCCAAAGGAGCCTAGCATCTCACTCTCTCTCGGTCTCCCTCGTCTCTCTCTCTCTCAAAGAAACTTAGCATTTCTCTCTTTCTCTCTCTCAAAGGATTCTAGCATCTCTCTCTTTCTTTCTCTCCGTAGGAAGCCTAGCATCACACACTCTCTCTTTCAAAGGAGCCTAGTATCTCTCTAACTCTCACTCTTTCTCTCAAAGGAGACTAGTATCTCTCTCTCTCTTTTTCAAAGGAGACAAGGATCTCTCTCTCTCTCACTCTCCCAAGAGCATATCACCTCTCCCTCCCTCTCTCTCTTTATGGAGTCTAGCATCTCTATCTCTCTCTGTCTCATTGCAGCCTTGCACAACTCCCCTTCCATCTCTCAAAGGAGCATAGCAACTATCTCTCTCTCTCTTTTTCAAAGAATCCAAGAATCTCTCTCTCTCTATATATATATATATAGTGCATATCTTCTCTCCCTCTCCCTCTCTCTCAAAGAGCCTAGAATCTCTCTCTCTCTTTCTCAATGGAGACTAGCATCTCTCTGTCTCTCTTTCAAAGGAGCCTAACATTTCTCTCCTTCTCTCTCTCTCTCTCTAAGGAGTCTAACATCACTCTCTCTCTCTCTGTAATTGGAGCCTATCTCTCTGTCTCTTTTTCTCAAGGGAGACTAGCATCTCTCTATCTCATGCTCTCATTCTCTCTCTCTCCCTCTCAAAGAGCCAAGCATCTCTCTCTCTCTCTAAAAGGAAGCTTCCATCACTCTGTCTCTGTCTCATAGTAGTCTAGCATCTCTCTCTCTAATAGGCTCATAGCATCTCTCTCTGTCTCTCTCTGTCTCTATGTAGCCTAGCATCTCTCCGTCTCTGTAATTCTCTCTTTCTCTGAAAGAAGCCTAGAGTCTCTCCCCCCCCCATTCTCAAAGGATTCTAGCGTCTCTCTCTCCTAAGAAGTCTAGAATGACACTGTCTCTCTTTCAAAGGATCCCAGCATCTCTCTGGCTTTCTCACTTTCTCTCAAAGGAGACTAGAATTTCTCTCTCTCACTCTCTCTCAAAGAAGCGTAGCATATTTCTCTCTCTCTGAAAGGAGCCTAGATTCTCTCTCTCTCTCTCTCTCTCTCTCTCTCTCTCTCTCTCTCTCTCTCTCTCTCTCTCTACATCAAAGGAGCTTAGGACCTCTCTCAGACTAGCCAAGCATCTTTATCTCTCTCCCTCTCTCTCTCTCTTTCTCTCTCTCTCTAAAATCTTTGCATCTCTCTCTCTCTCAATGGAGCCTAGAGTCTCCAAGTCTTTCTATCTCTCTCTCGTTCTCTAAAAGGAGCTTAGCATCCCTCACTCTCTCTGTCTCTCTGTCTCAAAGGTGCCTATCATCTCTCTCTCTGTCTCTCTCTCAAAGGAGCCTAGCATGTATGTATCGCTCTCTATTTCTAAGAACCCTAGCATTTCTCTCTAGAAGAAGCCTAGAGTCTCACTGTCTCTGTATATCTCTCTTTGTCTCAAAGGAGCCTGCAATCTCTCTCCCTCTCTGTCACACTCAAATTACCCTAGCATCTCTTTCTCTCTGTCTCTCTCAGTCTCTCTCTCTCAAAGAAGCCTAGCATATCTCTCTTTTTCTCTGTCTCACAATAGATTCTAGCATGTTTCACTTTCTCTCTCTCCCTAAGAAGTGTAGCATTACACTCTCTCTCTTTCAAAGAAGCCTAGCGTATCTCTGTATAATTCGCTCTCATTCTCTCAAATGAGCCTAGCATCTCTCTCTCTCTCTCGAAGGAACCTAGCCTCTCTCTGTCTCTATATATCTCTCTTATTCTCAAAGGAGCCTAGAAACTCTCTACCTCTCTATCTCAAAGGAGCTTAGCATCTCTCTCTCTGTCTCTCTCGTTCTCTCTCTCTCTCTCAAAGAAGCCTAGCATATATCTCTATCTCCCTCTCTCAAACGATTGTAGAATCTTTCTCTTACTCTCTCTCCCTATGTAGCCTAGCATCACACTCTCTCTTTCAAAGGAGCCTAGCATCTCTCTGTCTATCTCTCACTCTTTCTCTCAAAGGACACTAGAATCTCTCCTTCCCAATTTCTCTCTCAAAGAAGCCTAGCATCTCTCTCTCTCTCTCAAAGGAGCCTACCATCCCTCTTTCTCTCTCTCTCTCAAAGTAGAATAGCATCTCTCTCCTTATCTCTCTCTCTCTCAAAGAAGCTCAGCATACCTTTCTCTCTCTCAAAGGAGCCTAGCATATATACATGTCTCCGTCCCTCAAAGGAGTCTAGCATCCCTATCTCTCTCTCTCTCACACTAGACTAGCATCTCTCTCTCTCTCTCTCTCTCTCTCTCTCTCTCTCTCTCTCTAAGGAGCGTAGAATCTCCTGGTCTTTCTATCTCTCTCACTTTCTCTCAAAGGAGCCTAGCATCCCTCACTGCCTCACTATCTCTCTGACAGGAGCCTATCATCTCTCTCTCTCTCTCAATGGAGCATAGCATGTATCTCTCTCTCTTTCAAATTAGCCTAGCATCTCTCTCTCTCTCGAAGGAGCCTAGCATCTCTCTCTCTTTGCATATCTCTCTTCCTCTCAAAGAACCTAGATTCTCTCTCCCTCTCTCTCTCAAAGGAGCCTCGCATCTCTTCCTCTCTGTATCTCTTGGTCTATCTATCTCTCTCTCAAGGAAGCCTACCTTCTCTCCCTCTCTCTATCTCAAAGGAATCTAGCATCTCTCTCCTTCTCACTCTCCCTAAGAAGCTAGAATCACACTCTCTCTCTTTCACAGGAGCCTATCATCTCTTTTGATCTCTCTCTCCTTCTCTCTAAGGAGACTAGAATCACTCTTTCTCACTCTCTCTCTCAAAGAAACCTAGCATATCTCTCTCACTCTCTCTCTCTCTTATGAGCCTAGCATCCCAATCTCTCTCTCTCTTTCTCTCTCACTGTCTCACAAATTAGACTACCATTTATCTCTCTCTCTTTCTCTCAAAGTAGCTTAGCATCTATCTCTCTCTCTTTCAAAGGAGCCTAGCATCTCTCTGTTTCTCTCTCTCTCTCTTTCTCTCAAAGGATACTTGAATCTTTCTCTCTCAGTCTCTCTCTCAAATAAGCCTAGCATATTTCTCTCTCTCTCTCTCTCCCTCTCTCTCTCAAAGCAGCTTCGCATCTCTCTCTATCTCTCAACGGAACCTCACATCTCTCTCTCTCTCCCTCTCTCTCTCTATCTCAAATCTTTGCATCTCTCACTCTGTCTCAATGGAGCCTAGAAACTCCCTATCACTTCCCCTTTCTCTCAAGGAGACTAGTATCCCTCTCTCTCTCTCTCTTTCTCTCTCAAAGGAGCCTATAATCTCTTTCCCTCTGTCTCTCTCTGTCTCTCTCTCTCTCACAATGATGCCTATCATATCTATCTATTTATCTCTCTCTCTCTAAGGGTTCTAGCATCTCTCACATTCTCTCTCTCCCTAAGAAGCCTAGTATCACACTCTCTCTCTTTAAATGAGCCTAGCATCACTCTGTCTATCTCTCTCTCTTTCTCTCAAAGGAGACTAGAATCTCTCTCTGTCACTCTCTCTCTAAGAAGGCTAGCATCTCTCACTCTCCCACAATGGAGCCTTGAATCACTCTCTCTCTCTCTCTCTCTCTCTCTCTCTCTCCTTCAAACTAGACTAGCATCTCTCTCTCTCTCTTTCTCTCAGAGGAACTTAGCTTTTCCCTCTCTCTCAACGGAGCCCATCTATTCTCTCTCTCTCCCTCTCTCTCTCTCTCAAAAATCTTTGCATCTCTCTCTCTCAAAAGAGTCTAGAATACTCCTGTCTTTTGGTCTCTCTCTCTTTCTCTCAAATGAGCCCAGCATCCCTCTCTCTCTCTCTCAAATGAGTCTGTCATCTCTCTCTCTGTCTCTCCCTGTCTCTCTCTCTCTCAACGGACCCTAGCATGTATCACTCTCTGTCTCTCCTTCATAAGAGCCTAACATCTCTCTCTCTCTCTCCAAGTTGCCTAATATCCCTCTGTCTCTGTCTATCTCTCTTTCTCTCAAAGGATAGTAGAATCACACTCCCTCTCCCTCTCTTCCAAAGGAGCCTAGCATCTCACTCTCTCTCGGTCTCCCTCGTCTCTCTCTCTCTCAAAGAAACTTAGCATTTCTCTCTTTCTCTCTCTCAAAGGATTCTAGCATCTCTCTCTTTCTTTCTCTCCGTAGGAAGCCTAGCATCACACACTCTCTCTTTCAAAGGAGCCTAGTATCTCTCTAACTCTCACTCTTTCTCTCAAAGGAGACTAGTATCTCTCTCTCTCTTTTTCAAAGGAGACAAGGATCTCTCTCTCTCTCACTCTCCCAAGAGCATATCACCTCTCCCTCCCTCTCTCTCTTTATGGAGTCTAGCATCTCTATCTCTCTCTGTCTCATTGCAGCCTTGCACAACTCCCCTTCCATCTCTCAAAGGAGCATAGCAACTATCTCTCTCTCTCTTTTTCAAAGAATCCAAGAATCTCTCTCTCTATATATATATATATAGTGCATATCTTCTCTCCCTCTCCCTCTCTCTCAAAGAGCCTAGAATCTCTCTCTCTCTTTCTCAATGGAGACTAGCATCTCTCTGTCTCTCTTTCAAAGGAGCCTAACATTTCTCTCCTTCTCTCTCTCTCTCTCTAAGGAGTCTAACATCACTCTCTCTCTCTCTGTAATTGGAGCCTATCTCTCTGTCTCTTTTTCTCAAGGGAGACTAGCATCTCTCTATCTCATGCTCTCATTCTCTCTCTCTCCCTCTCAAAGAGCCTAGCATCTCTCTCTCTCTCTAAAAGGAAGCTTCCATCACTCTGTCTCTGTCTCATAGTAGTCTAGCATCTCTCTCTCTAATAGGCTCATAGCATCTCTCTCTGTCTCTCTCTGTCTCTATGTAGCCTAGCATCTCTCCGTCTCTGTAATTCTCTCTTTCTCTGAAAGAAACCTAGAGTCTCTCCCCCCCCATCTCAAAGGATTCTAGCGTCTCTCTCTCCTAAAAAGTCTAGCATCACACTGTCTCTCTTTCAAAGGATCCCAGCATCTCTCTGGCTTTCTCACTTTCTCTCAAAGGAGACTAGAATTTCTCTCTCTCACTCTCTCTCAAAGAAGCGTAGCATATTTCTCTCTCTCTGAAAGGAGCCTAGATTCTCTCTCTCTCTCTCTCTCTCTCTCTCTCTCTCTCTCTCTCTCTCAATCTCTCTTTACCTCAAAGAAGCTTAGGACCTCTCTCAGACTAGCCAAGCATCTTTATCTCTCTCCCTCTCTCTCTCTCTTTCTCTCTCTCTCTAAAATCTTTGCATCTCTCTCTCTCTCAATGGAGCCTAGAGTCTCCAAGTCTTTCTATCTCTCTCTCGTTCTCTAAAAGGAGCTTAGCATCCCTCACTCTCTCTGTCTCTCTGTCTCAAAGGTGCCTATCATCTCTCTCTCTGTCTCTCTCTCAAAGGAGCCTAGCATGTATGTATCGCTCTCTATTTCTAAGAACCCTAGCATTTCTCTCTAGAAGAAGCCTAGAGTCTCACTGTCTCTGTATATCTCTCTTTGTCTCAAAGGAGCCTGCAATCTCTCTCCCTCTCTGTCACACTCAAATTACCCTAGCATCTCTTTCTCTCTGTCTCTCTCAGTCTCTCTCTCTCAAAGAAGCCTAGCATATCTCTCTTTTTCTCTGTCTCACAATAGATTCTAGCATGTTTCACTTTCTCTCTCTCCCTAAGAAGTGTAGCATTACACTCTCTCTCTTTCAAAGAAGCCTAGCGTATCTCTGTATAATTCGCTCTCATTCTCTCAAATGAGCCTAGCATCTCTCTCTCTCTCTCGAAGGAACCTAGCCTCTCTCTGTCTCTATATATCTCTCTTATTCTCAAAGGAGCCTAGAAACTCTCTACCTCTCTATCTCAAAGGAGCTTAGCATCTCTCTCTCTGTCTCTCTCGTTCTCTCTCTCTCTCTCAAAGAAGCCTAGCATATATCTCTATCTCCCTCTCTCAAACGATTGTAGAATCTTTCTCTTACTCTCTCTCCCTATGTAGCCTAGCATCACACTCTCTCTTTCAAAGGAGCCTAGCATCTCTCTGTCTATCTCTCACTCTTTCTCTCAAAGGACACTAGAATCTCTCCTTCCCAATTTCTCTCTCAAAGAAGCCTAGCATCTCTCTCTCTCTCTCAAAGGAGCCTACCATCCCTCTTTCTCTCTCTCTCTCAAAGTAGAATAGCATCTCTCTCCTTATCTCTCTCTCTCTCAAAGAAGCTCAGCATACCTTTCTCTCTCTCAAAGGAGCCTAGCATATATACATGTCTCCGTCCCTCAAAGGAGTCTAGCATCCCTATCTCTCTCTCTCTCACACTAGACTAGCATCTCTCTCTCTCTCTCTCTCTCTCTCTCTCTCTCTCTAAGGAGCGTAGAATCTCCTGGTCTTTCTATCTCTCTCACTTTCTCTCAAAGGAGCCTAGCATCCCTCACTGCCTCACTATCTCTCTGACAGGAGCCTATCATCTCTCTCTCTCTCTCAATGGAGCATAGCATGTATCTCTCTCTCTTTCAAATTA